>NC_042622.1:267492059-267740440 GCF_901001135.1 Rhinatrema bivittatum
AGTTATACCCCCCCTACACCTACCCCTTACGTTCTATTCTAAATTTTCTGTGCATTCTACTTTATGAAAATGTGCATTCAAATTAGCCTGCAGCCATAGGGCCTCATTTTCCAAGCACTTTACCGCGTGCGATAAATTCGCAAATCGCGTTAACAGCTGTTAACGCGATTTGCGAATGCAAATTAGTCATTTGGTATTCAGGGGGCGGAGTTGGGGCGGAGCATATGTAAAGCGGGAACCTGTGTATCGTGTGCGGCGAAACAGCCGCAGTGTTAGCGCGGCTGCTATCGCGGCTAATAACTACAACTCCAACCTCGCGTTATGGACTGCGTTACGGGCCTGAAAAGGATTACCGCCATCCACAATAGTCCCAGACAGCCTGAGAGAGAGAGAGAGAGAGCGAGAGAGAGAGCCTTACTATAGTGCCTATGCCCTACATAGGTATTTTAACCCCTATGGGAGGGCCACCTACTAACTCGGGGTGGGGATTAGGTATGAGCGTCGGGGGTTGGGGGCCACTTTCGCATTCCACATGAGACCTACGGACTGAACAGTGGTCTCTACTGCAGATTTGCTGACCGTCGGAGTGAGGACGCTCACTCCAAGAGGAGATTTGGGCAACATTCTCTCCACCTAGCATGTTGTTGCCCAGGTAGAGTGTCCATCAAGCTAGGTAGAGAGAACGTTGCCCAAACCACTTCTTGGAGTGAGCGTCCTCACTCCGACAGCCAGCAAATCTGCACTAGAGACCACTGTTCTGTCCGTAGGTCTCATGTGGAATGCGAAAGTGGCCCCCAACCCCCGACGCTCATACCTAATCCCTACCCCGAGTTAGTAGGTGGCCCTCCTATAGGGGTTAAAATACCTATGTAGGGCATAGGCACTATAGTAAGTCTCTCTCTCTCTCTCTCTCTCTCCCCCTCCCCCCCAGGAGCCTGAAACAGGCTGTCTGGGACTATTGAAATATCGTGCACCGCGATAAAAGAAACCGGCAATTATCGTGCACCGCGATAAAAGACTGAAAGAATCATCACACACTGGGAAAACATCGCATGCGGCGCTAATGTTTTCGCGAATGGCGAAAACATCGCCGCACACGATGTTTCCCCACTGCACGAAAGAAGCCTCATTTGCATTGGTAACACCCCCTAATGCGTTACCAATGCGATATTGGAAAATAAGGCCCATAGTAACACTAAATGGGCCAATAAACTCTGAATCAAACTTGCTCCATTTCACTACCTGGACCTACAAGGTTTTCCTTTCCTCCAGGACATGAGGAAGTGATGGGAGAAGTAGCCCAGTTATAACTTTTTGGGTGTACCCTCAAGCAACAGTAAAGTCCCTCAGAAAAGGGATACAGGTGGATGTCAAAACTTTTGTGTATTGAATATGTTTTGTATTCCTTTATCATACATGCTTTCTCTATTATGTAAGGTGTGTTCTTTGAATACACTTAAGTAAACTGCATTAAAAAAGTGCAAAATGTTATTAGGTGCACTGTCATTTAGAAACAGTACACAAATCTATGATAAAAAACGTTTGCAGCAAGTTTAGTATTAATGTGCAAGGTTTGAAAAGCCCACTCCATGCAGAAATTGGTCAGGCAGCCTTTTCTCTGTCCACCCTTAAAGCTACAGGCAGCAGAGAGCTCTTTTCCAATGGGGGATTTTATTCACAAACCTCTCTAATACTAGATCTTTCAAAGCTGTCTGCTTCCCAAATTTATCTTTGCTTATTCTAAATCTTTGATGTTTTCAAGCACTTTGTATTTTTCCAGCTTTTAATTCTTTTTCTAGTTTCAAAACTCTTAGGGGCGGATTTTCAGAGCCCTGCTCGCCGGGAAGCCTATTTTACATAGGCCTCCCGGCGCGCGCAGAGCCCCGGGACTCGCGTAAGTCCCGGGGTTCTCCGAGGGGGGCGTGTCGGGGGCGGGCCCGGTCGTCGGTGCGTTTCGGGGGCCTGTCGGCAGCGTTTTGGGGGTGGGTACGGGGGCGTGGCTACGGCCCGGGGCGGTCCGGGGGCGTGGCCGCGCCCTCCGTACCCGCCCCCAGGTCGCAGCCCGGCGCGCAGGAGGCCCGCTGGCACGCGGGGATTTACGCCTCCCTCCGGGTAGGCTGCGCGGCTCGGCGCGCGCTGGCTATACGAAATCGATAGCCTTGCGCGCGCCGATCCAGGATTTTAGCGGATACGCGCGGCTCCGCGCGTATCTACTAAAATCCAGCGTACTTTTGTTTGCGCCTGGAGCGCAAACAAAAGTAGGCTATTCGCGCTCGTTTTAAAATCCGCCCCTGTATATTTTAATGCAGGTAATGGGCAGCTTTTTCATCCTTCTCCTCAATTTTATATTCAGTAAGGGGTAGATTTTCAAAAAGCGCGAATAGGCCTACTTTTGCTTGCGCATCAGACTCAAGCAAAAGTACGCTGGATTTTAGCAGAGCCCTGCGTGCCGGGAAGCCTATTTTACATAGGCCTCCCGGCGCGCGCAGAGCCCCGGGACTCGCGTAAGTCCCGGGGTTCTCCGAGGGGGATTTACGCCTCCCTCCGGGAGGCGTAAATCCCCCGACAAAGGTAAGGGGGGGGGGTTAGATAGGGCCGGGTGGGTGGGTTAGGTAGGGGAAGGGAGGGGAAGGTGAGGGGAGGGCAAAGGAAAGTTCCCTCCGAGGCCGCTCCGATTTCGGAGCGGCCTTGGAGGGAACGGGGGTAGGCAGCGCGGCTCGGCGCGCGCCGGCTATACAAAATCAATAGCCTTGCGCGCACCGATCCAGGATTTTAGTGGATAGGCGCGGCTCCGCGCGTATCTGCTAAAATCCAGCGTACGTTTGCTTGAGTCTGATGCGCAAGCAAAAGTAGGCCTATTCGCGCTTTTTGAAAATCTACCCCTTACTGAATATAAAATTGAGGAGAAGGATGAAAAAGCTGCCCATTACCTGCATTAAAATATACAGGGGCGGATTTTAAAGCGAGCGCGAATAGCCTACTTTTGTTTGCGCTCCAGGCGCAAACAAAAGTACGCTGGATTTTAGTAGATACGCGCGGAGCCGCGCGTATCCGCTAAAATCCTGGATCGGCGCGCGCAAGGCTATCGATTTCGTATAGCCAGCGCGCGCCGAGCAGCCTACCCCTGTTCCCTCCAAGGCCGCTCCGAAATCGGAGCGGCCTCTGAGGGAACTTTCCTTTGCCCTCCCCTCCCCTTTGCCCTCCCCTCACCTTCCCCTCCCTTCTGGCCCGCTGGCGTGCGGGGATTTACGCCTCCGGGAGGCGTAAATCCCCGCACGCCAGCGGGCCTCCTGCGCACCGGGCTGCGACCGCGTGGCTACAGTCCCCGGGCTGTAGCCACGCCCCCGTACCCGCCCCCAAAATGCTGCCGACACGCCCCCGAAACGCCGCGACGACCGGGCCCGCCCCCGACACACACCCCTCGGAGAACCCCGGGACTTACGCGAGTCCCGGGGCTCTGCGCGCGCCGGGAGGCCTATGTAAAATAGGCTTCCCGGCACGCAGGGCCCTGCTCGCGTAAATCCGCCCGGTTTTGGGCGGATTTACGCGAGCAGGGCTCTGAAAATCCGCCCCACAATGTTCAAGGTCGGTGCTCCTCCTCAATTAACTAATTCGGTAATTGGCCTTTTACAGACAATGTGGCTGGCCCTAAAGGTTCAGGATCGCAGGTGCAGTGAAACTTGTGAAGTCTGCGCTGCCTACTCAAGTTGCCTTCTTTCTATTGAGTAGCTGAATATATTGCTATAGATAGGTGGGAGCTTTATTCAGGATCGCTGCCTCAACCTTTAACCAACCCAACTCTGCCCTCCAACTGCCTGTTGCACTAAGGCTTTTCTCCCATTCTGTGCTCTATGGGAAAATACCTTGCTGAATCAGGCCCCCCAACTGAGCAGATTTTAATCAGGTTTCAGACTCAAACTGAAGGCGATGCAACTCACAATTCCCTCACTTTATTCTACGATTTGACCCTGAAGACTGAAACGACTAGTTTTAATATAAGAAATAGGCTTATGAGCATAATAACGTATACACAGTTTCTTGGAAAAAGAAAGAGTATTTTAGATAAAGCATAAAAATAGTTTTCACGTTACAAAGACAAACTCTGCCTACATTAAAATGTGGCGTTCAAGCTACATTCAGAGAAGTAGGAAAGGCGGCCTCCTCCTTGTTTCTTTGCCTCTCTCCAGCTTCCTTTGAAAAGTCTCATTGAAGAATCCATTAAGTCCGATTTGAAAAATAGCGACTAAGCGGCAGTCAGTGAGTGGCAAATACGAAAGATGCTTTATCCCGACTAAAGATCTAACCTAAGAAAGAAAAAAAACCAGAGACTCTAAAGGTAACAAATGCAACTCGGAGCACAGAGGTTAGGAAAGCGGAGGGGAGCCCACGTTTAATAGCGCAATAACCAATTGCCGATCTGCATCAGAACATCCACGGAAAATAAATGGGAGCCGCCTCCGCCTCGGCCGCGCGCTACTTGCTCTTGGCAGCCTTGTGGCTCTCCGTCTTCTTGGGCAGCAGCACGGCCTGGATGTTGGGCAGGACCCCGCCCTGCGCGATGGTGACCCGGCCCAGCAGCTTGTTCAGCTCCTCGTCGTTGCGGATGGCGAGCTGCAGGTGGCGCGGGATGATGCGCGTCTTCTTGTTGTCGCGCGCCGCGTTGCCGGCCAGCTCCAGGATCTCGGCCGTCAGGTACTCCAGCACCGCCGCCAGGTAGACCGGGGCGCCGGCGCCCACGCGCTCCGCGTAGTTGCCCTTCCGCAGCAGCCGGTGCACGCGGCCCACGGGGAACTGCAGCCCCGCCCGGGAGGAGCGCGTCTTCGCCTTGGCGCGAGCCTTCCCGCCTTGTTTACCGCGCCCCGACATCCTGCAAGTGCGTCTCGGAGGCAAGAAGTGACCCGCCCTGCCCCCACCGGAAGCACTTTATTCCCGTCCTAAGGTTTTTTGTTTTTTTTTTGCATCTCCCTTCTGATTGGCTGGCAAACCTGCCTTTTGTGAAATTTGTCATAATAGCTTTGCTGAGGGACCAATCCGCTAGCAACCTGCTGACGTCCCCCCTGCGCTGCAGCCAATGAAAAGGAAGAGGCGGGGCTGGGCGCGCTCTCTCCGTGCTGCAGTCTGTGCGCGCGGCTTTCTTTGTTCCCGGGTAATGAGGCCGTTAGGATGCCCGAAGCCACCAGATCCGCCCCCGCTTCTAAGCAGGGCTCCGAGAGCGAGGGGGGCGGGAGCCGGAAGAAGCGGAAGAGAAGCCGCCAGGAGGGTTTTGCCGACCACGTGCAGAAGGTGCTGCAGCAGGTGCACCCGGACACGGACATTTCCTCCGGGGCCATGAACATCATGGACGCCTTCGTGAGCGACGTCTTCGAGCGCATCGCCGCGGAAGCCTCGCGCCTGGCGCAGTACAACAAGCGCTCGAGCATCACCTCCCGGGACATCCAGACCGCCGCGCGCCTGCTGCTGCCCGGGGCTGGATGGCAAAGGACCCCCGGCTCCCAGTAATGGGGGGGAAACCGTCCATGGCCACAAAAAGAGCCCAAAGCCTCCTTTCAGAGCCTCCCACCTTCTCCAGCTCAGAGCTTTAGTTTCGCGCACTGCAGAAGTGCGCAAAGAGGATGCGTTGGTACAATAAAGCATACACGGATTTCTTATGTGCTGCTGTTAGTTTCACTTTAGGGGGAGAGGGGTTTTTCAGCATTTTCTTTAGTCTTTAAAATATTGGGGTTTATCCGTTTTAACAGAACAGGTTTATTTCTTGGCTGCTGATCCAAAACCTCGGGTTAATTTTTTATTTTTTTAATGTGTGCGACTCTTAAAAGAGCTTTGGTTTTGTAGATTCGGGTGCGTTGTCTTAAATGTGTAGATAGATCCCGGTATTCATAAGCTTATTTCCAAAGTTAAAAGCAGCAGCTTCAGTCTTTAAGGCAAATTCCCAGAATAAACTTGGGAGGTTCATAGTTGCACTGGTTTCAGTTTGATTCCGATCACCAATAAAAGATTTTCTCCTACCCCCTGCTCAGAGCGGGATTGTCAAACTGCGGCTTTGTTCGCTTGATTTTAGTGCAGCAGATAAACTAATCCGGTAAATCAATACTAGAGAAGGGGCTATAAACTTTCCTGCACCTCCTATCCTACACTTTCAAACATTGCGCCCATTATTTCTGAACCGGTGAATTACTGAATTGGATAGTTTGCTGTTCAAGTAATTTGAATTTGACATTTTTTTGTCCCTTCCGTTAACTGGAGCATCCACGATGGCTAACAGGCTGAAGGAAACAGAAATCCCATCTACAGCCAAAAGCATGAAAAAAACTGGTTTAATGATCACTTTATTATTCTGTCCCCAGTTTTATTCTCCAGCATGGGGCTGGGATCAGAGACCATCACTACTGATTCCCTGAACTCGGAAGAGTTGAATCCAGATACTCGTTCCAGACGTATTTCCAGGTTTTCCGGGACCTGAGTTTCCTTTCAAGGCCCTTCACATTGCACTTGGTTATTCCCACCTTAAACTTGCACACAGCAATGATGATAACAGTATAAAGAGGCAATGAGTCACTATTCAATAATACATGGCAGTTATTTGGTTTCCAACATTTCTTTTTTTGCCGATAAGGTGCAAAGTGATGATTTAAAGTTTAAAGAGTTGCGTACTTCATTTTCAAGCTGGTTCAAGTGCTTGTTTAGTTAGTTACTTCTTACAGTCTCTCAAGTTTGGATATTAAATCCAGTTGACTTTGTTATTTTAGTGACTGATCTCTTCCCTCCCATTGGATACTGGGCAAGTTGAGTACTTCCCTTCCAATGTTGGTGAAGCATCAAAGATTGTTAGGTTTTACCGTATTTTTCGTTCCATAAGACACACCTGACCATAACACGCACCTAGGATTCAGAGGGGGAAAATTAAAAAAAAAAAAAATGGTGTGCTAAACCAGCTCTGTTCCCGGGCATCTGTGCGTCTTATGGAGCAAATTAGGGGTGTGCATATAATTTATTTTGTCCCTGTTTCATTTTCGGGTCTGGAGAAGGCCATTTCAGTCCACTCCCCAGATCAGAAAACTTTTATCGTTCTCTTTCGTGGACACAAAAATAACAAAACCCCACCCCAACCCTTCAAATTTAATTAACGACAACTGCTCACCCTCCTGACCCCCCCCCCCCCCTCCAAGACTTGCCAAAAGTCACTGGTGGTCCGGAACGATCTCCCACACTTGGGCTGTCGGCTGCCAGTATTCAAAATGGAGCTGATAGCATTTGCCCTTACTATGACACAGGGGGGCTGCTGGTGTCATTGGTAGGCCCCTGTCACATGGTAGGAGCACAAGATGGCACCAGCCGTCCATTGCTCCTACCATGTGACAGGGGCCGGCCAATGTCACCAGTAGCTCCTATGACATAGTAAGGGCAAAGGCTATTGGCACCATTTTGTTTACTGGCAACCGATGGCCCAAGTGCAGGAGATCACTCCCGGGCACCCCGCTGGACCACCAGGGACTTTTGGCAAGTCTTGAGGGGGTCAGGAGGCTAGGGGGTTGTAGTTAATTTTTTTTTTTTTTAATATTCGCTCCATAAGACGCACGAGACATTTTCTCCTCACTTTTGGGGAAAAAGAAGTGCGTCTTATGGAGCGAAAAATACGGTATGTAGCCTTTTCCTTCCTCCCTCCTCCTTGTATCCTCCTCTCTCCTGCAGTATCTAGGTGATACCTTTTAACTCCCCCAATTCTTCAGCAGCTGCTTGTGGGCCCTGGATGGGGTCCATCTTTTCCTCCCTCTCAGGATGGCTGGAAGTCATCCTCTCCTTGCATCTTTGCTGACCACAGATTCCTCTTTCATGAAGGGAACCTCTACCTTGAGGCCGAAGAGCAAAATTAGCTAAGCTTAATGGCGTCCCCAAGTGATTGGGCACACCAAACAAACAAATTAGTTAAAGATCAAAGGGTGGATTGGGAGGTTGGAAGGAAAGATCTTCATAGAGGCTTTAACAGGCCGATGCAGTGCACGGCTCAATGCGGGATGGGACACGCATCTATAGCCCCCGATGCAAAACGGGGGTTAGCAGTCGCACTCATAGGTAATAGCGATCATCACATGTAAATGCATGTTGATGAGGCTATTATCTATTCCCCCTGATGCAGGTATATTTACTTTGAGAACTGGTGTAATATATGTTTGTATTTACCAGCAAAAATATGCAGACCGTTAAAAAATTACCCACATAG
The DNA here is from genome assembly GCF_901001135.1 of Rhinatrema bivittatum. NCBI lineage: Eukaryota > Metazoa > Chordata > Amphibia > Gymnophiona > Rhinatrematidae > Rhinatrema > Rhinatrema bivittatum. The sequence continues at coordinate 267,500,278 of NC_042622.1, forward strand.
GTTCAGATGTTGAGCCAGGGTGTCTTGTATGGAGAACATGCCAATTTAAATGCTGGTTACAGTAGCATTTCACATGATACCTTTCTGAGATGAAAGACAGTCATCCTCTTTTATAGAACCTTATATTCCCCCAGAAACAACTCCAGCTCAAATAAACAGGGCCAAAGTTGAGCCACTCCTGAGTTCCCCACGAAAGGCAGGACAATGACAAGTGCATCTCCCTGCATGCCATGGGGTAAAACCAGGAGCGGCTCAGTTTGTCCCTCGCTACGGAGCAAGATGATCATCCTATCAATCAACAATGTCCTTGCAGCAACCTTTGGATGATGGACTTGAAGATCGCCAAGAATAATTATCTTCTCTCTAGATCAAGCATGTCTGGCGTCACAGCCTGGGTCTACTTAGCCAAGACCTTTCCCCTCAAATGACCTAACCCGATCTTTTTTTAACTCAACCCTAACCGATGCAGGTGTACAATGATGTTCAAACCCTCTCTCATTGCTCCAGCAAGCGATGTCTGGCAGGCACTGAACTTCCCTCACTCCATGATTATTCCCCAGCTCTATACCCCCTTCCTACGGAGTCCCTCTCCGAATACGGTTCTTCTTCTGCCCCTTACCAATCCTTAATTTCAGCAGATACTTCCAACGGTTGCTCCTACAGCACTGATATACGGTCAGCTTTCTGCAGGGGCAATGAACGTGGGCTAAGCCAATGGTCCCCACTCCTGTTTCACCCTGGCTCTGCTATACCAACTCTCCTGTTACGGCAGCTGGGAGGGGCAGCGGGCTCTCTGAACTCACACTGCCGCTTTCCAGAATCCCAAGAGATGTACACAGACAGGGATAGCTTCATACGTTTCCAAAATGTTTCTCCCCCAGACACAGCACTGCAGCATTCCCCTCCTCTTGCACTAACTCGAGAGAAAACAAAAGTCCCTGCCTTTTCTTTCCGAAAATGTCCTTGGGCTATCGAGTACATTAAAACGTGAATTTTAAAAGCCCAGGGCGCGAATGCGTTGGGCTCGCATGTTGGACCCAGCGTATTATAAACGCTGCCGCTCGCACGTCTCGCCACTCAAAAGGGGGCGGGAGCCTTTCCAGATGCACCAGAAATTTGCACGTAAATACTGACAGGATCCCAGGAGCACCGAGGGCCCCTGCCACATAAAACTTTACTTCTACTATGGATGGTGTGAAAGTAAAAAAAAAATCCATTTCAGAGGGGCGCACAGGCTATCAGAGCAGGGGAGCCTGAAAGGCCTAGCTGGTAACTGGGCAATCCGGGGAGGAACTGGTAAAACAGGCAATGGTATTAGTGCACATCCCTTCTAAAATGTTCCCCACTTATGCGTGCGCCTGCTTAATTCAGCGCACACGTGCGTGGCCAGGCTATAACATGCACGCACGTATGTTATGAAGTAGCTGCGTCCCTGGGCACGGGACCGACGGCTGCGTGCACATCCGCAAGCCGCTTTGAAAGTTACCATCCCTGTGCCCTAACCCCGCTTCCCTTCAGCGAACACCTCACGTGTCTGCCCCCCCCCCCCCCCCCCAGTAACAAGATGAGGCCACCCGGTCAGCATGGGGAAACCATTTATTGAGGAAATGTACACATCTGATCAGTCCTTCTTGGCAGCTGCTTTTCTCATGGCTGCCAGCACGTTGCTCAGCTCTTCCCTCTTTCTCTTGGCACGAATGTGAGTCCCAACCTGAGGAAGAAAGGCACGGTTAGTACGGCAGGGCTAGCGACAGCATGCGGTACTGCTCAGCCCAGATACAGGAAATCCTCTTTTACTTCAGGCCACTCGGGTTTGCTGGATCCTTGTGGCTCACCGAACCAAAGTCTGTAAATGTTATCGTACTTATATTACTCCGTTACTTGACTGAGTAATGCCAGAAAATGTTTAGTTACAAGTACAGCACAGTCTTAAAAAAAGAGACTCCAGAACAGAATTAGATGAGTTTAACGAGTAATGGTTATGTACTCAGGAGGAGGATGTGTTACCCAGTACTAGTAACACACACAGCACCGGTGCACGTTAAAGTTCAGGAATATAGCGGCACTACATCATAACGCCTCCCTTTTGACTACACGACCTCCCTGTATCTGCCATCTCTATTTCCAGGCCGGCACGTGGGCTAGTTTCTCTGTTGAAAGAGGGTCATGGACACACACCCAGAAGATGGGTATGACCTCCACCTTAGATGGTCTCTCTTTTGTAAATGAACACCTAAGAATGTACTTAAGAGGGTGGGCATCACAGCAAGCTTTATAGCAACATGATTCTGCCCAGATTTCTGTGATTGTAGCTTCATTCCAAGTTATATTTTTTTTTTTATCCTTTTTTTTAAAATGTATTTTCATCTTCTCCCTCCCTGGTCCTGAAGAATCACACCGCCCCCTTGGTGTTTAAATTCTCTAAGAGCAGTCTTTAAGAACTCCCAGCTTGTGCGCCCAGGTTTATGAGCGGTTGGATGCACTAGACTGGCAATAAGGAGATTAGCGTATGCCCAAACAACTGATAGCGCTCATCATATGTAAATTCCATGTAATATGAGCGCCCGTTTTACCGTGCGTTGTATTGTATCGGCCTGTCAGCCTTTTTGATCTACACATGGTGAATAAACATAAGATCTAAATATATTTTTCATACAATCATTTGATATTTTTAAGGTAAATGATTTCCAAGGGATCATGAAGGATGGGTGAATGGACAGTAGCTACAGTTGAAGCCTTGACGACTGGCGCTTCTGCTCACAAGTTTCCAGTTTGTGCCATTCCAAGCCCTTTGGATGTTCACAAGACTGTTTCTGCCTCCATCTTTTACACAGATTTCTAGCTTGTCCTCCATGTGCTCGTCTCTCATGGACAGGGAATATATTTACAGCAGCACGTCAAGAGTGTGGCAAATTTAAAACATGTGTATTTAAATTAAAGCCCTTTATGATTATCCTAAGGCCTATGTTAGGGTTCAGGGGGGTTATTCAGATTTGTTCATGGTGGGCAGGGATAAAGCCACTTGCTGAAAAAATTAGAGGCAACAGGGTCGTTAGAGGGCTGGAAGAGGACTATTTGCTGATGATTTAATGTTTACCTTAACAGAACTGGAGGGCTCTCTTAACACGCTCCTTGAGGGAATGAGAGGGTTTGGATTAGGGTCTGGGTTTAAGGTCAATGAAGATAAATCAGAGATTCTAACGCTAGATGGGGAAATGGTTGGGCATTTACGACAGAAGCTTCCATTTAAGTGGGTTAAAGAGAGCTTGAAATACCTTGGGGTAAGATCAGGATGGGACCCGAGGACTCTGTTTCATCTAAATAATGGCCCTCCAGTGAAAGGAATCTTTAAGGGTCTGGAGAGGTCGGATCCTGTCCCATTGTCTTTGGTTTGTCCACATCTTTAAATCTTGTTGTTAAAGACTAAATTACAAAAAAAAAAGTCTCCCCTTGCTTTTCGGTGTCTTCTCTCTGGTTCTGCCTTTTTCTTTCATTCTCTTCTCTTGAAAGATTTGTTCTTGTTTTACTATTTCCTTCATCTCTTCTTCCCCAAACCATACTCCTTATTTTTCTCCCTCTTCTCTACACAATCCCGTCCTCACCGTTCCTCTGCAATCTTCTCTCGTTCTACAATTTTCTGCTCTTCATAAAATGTGTTCCCTTCCTGGTTTTTTTCTCCTCTGCAGTCTCTTCGTATTGCCTCCACCTGAAATACCTCCATATTTCCATCTTTTTCTGACCAGTTTTTCTCCCTTGCTCCTGTGTTTCTTTTCCCACCTCCGATGGCTTCAGTCTGGATCTCTGAACATGCAGGTCCGGCAAGGCTACAGGGCCCCCTACAGGTGGACGGAAGATTGCATGCTGGGGGCAGCAGAGGATTGCACCAGGATGGAGGATCGCAGAGGCGAATTACACTGCCAGGGCATAGCCATTAGTGGGCCTGGGCCCACCCAAGGGGATATCAACCATTGTTCCAGGACTAGGTTTATCATTTGGGCAAAGGCAATCAACCAGTTGCTGCTCTTCCTCGTTTTCCATCTTCTCCAGGGTCAGCAGCAGCAAGAGCTCTCGGCACTCTTACATACAGTGGACAGCGTATAAAAACTAAATAACCTCTGCTTGTCCTTGAACCACCAGCATAATGGGCTGGCTGAATGTGCATCGGGCCAGCTGCCTGGATAAGAGGCATCGCCCTGAGGAGCTTTGATGGCCCAACCTGTCCCACCCCAGCCACAGAGCTGCTAAAGTCAGTTTAAGACTGAGGAAGAATGGAAGAGAGCTGCCAACGCCTAAGCCAACTGCTGCAAGGAAGACTGCCTGTCAATCCCGACCTGCAAAAAACTCATCCACCCTCTTTGTCGGAGATTTATGGCGCTTTGAAAAGTAACAGAAAATAGGGGGGACAGAGTAGATAAGGGGCGAGCCTGGAAGCTGAGAGAGTATGACAGTGTGAATAAGTTAAGTCTCTCAACCACCCCTTCTGCCAAATGAAGCTAATGTATGTTATGTGCCCACCCACGTAAATCTCAGGCCCCATCAAAATAATCAGTCCTGGCTACGCCAACTGCAGCACAGGAAGAATCCTCTCATACAGGCATAGTGAGTAGTGGAAAGGCAGACCGGGCAAGGTTCTCCAGGATCTCACTGGGACCAGTACACTGCCCCCAGCCAGGAAGAAAACACATTGACATTTCATCTAGTAATATAGAATTTTTGTCATGTTTTTAATACAAAAAAAAAAAAGTTATATACTTAAGTGTGACTATTTGATTATACTTTGTATAATGTAATAAAGCTATTCAAACTTTATTATGGTCGGGCGGCCCATGTTCTCCTATATATGCGGCTGGCCTTGCCCATCAATATAGTGGAAAGCTCTGAAAACATTGCAGTCATTACCCAGGCCGCCTAACTTGGATCCTGCGGCCTACGTTCTCTGCTTCCCATTAAGGCAGGCCCATTACAGAGCAGTAGGATCAAGTTAAGCTATTCTTCAATTACAAGGCACCAGAAGACAGTCACCCACTATAAGTGAGCAATAATTCCACCACCAACATTCCCTTCTGCCGTGAACAGATCATCATCCGGATAATATCAGAGGAATGCGCCAGTATGCAAGGCAGGGGGAGTACATTCATCCCCCCCAACATGGGCTCTTCGTTTCCCCTCCCCCTGCTAAGAATGAAGGTAAAACTCTGGAACATTCTCACCCTACCCCCCCTTCCTTCCCAGGTCCCAAACACATCCCTTCTGAGATACATCCACATCCTACCCAGGCTCACCAAAATACTTGATGCTTGAAGACTACTGAAAGAAAACAGGATCCCTGCAGGTGACCAAAAGGGACTCACATTGTACAAAATCTTGGGCTATTTGGAGATATTCTTAAGCATCTCTTTAACTCCTGAATCCTTGAGAGAAAGTCCGTAAATCCTGATGCACTGAAACACTTCAGCTCACACAATAGGACGAGAGAATTGGAATACAAAGCTGCTGCCGCCTCCTCCCCATGTTCGCTCCCCTTCCCTGCACACCATGAAGCGGATACCCCACTGCTGGGCCACCTACCCTCTTTTTGATGAACTTCAGAGCACGTTTATCCTTAGACACTTTCAGCAGCTCCATGGCGCGCCTCTCGTAAGGTGCAAAGCCACACACCTCACGGATCATGTCCCTGACAAACTTAGTGTGTTTGGTCAGACGCTGAAAAAAAAAATGTAAAAGTGTCAGCAAGAATAAGGCAGACCCAGAGCAAAGAGTCAACTAGCAATCTCAGAAATTAACAAATACTACATCACAAAACACAGACACACTAAAGTCTTGTGCAAAGTAGACCAGCTAGGCCTCAGTGAAAATCAGCAACAAGATTGCTGATAACTGGACAAAAGAACTGTCAATATGGCTTCAGAAAGGAAAATTGGTTCTTCCCTGCTAATTTTCATTCCTGTAATACTAAGGTACCTGTAATAGTACAGTACTACAGATCAGTCCAGACCAGTGGGTTATTCATCCCTTCCAGCAGATGGAGTCAGGGAACAAAACCTTGAGGCACTGCTTCTTAACTGGGAGTGTCACCAGCAGGACCTCAGCATTGACCTGTACCCAAGCCAAGACACCCCTTCACACAGACAGACATAGGGAACTAAAGGGTGGATACTCCTGAACTATAAACCTTGTTCATCAAGAACCAAACAAGACAAGGAAGTGGATCCCATAACTGCCCTCTAAGAGAAAAATTCTTTAAGAAAAAATTCTGTACTAAACAGCAAACTTTGGCAGAAAATCAGTCTTTCAGCATCAAATGGGAGGGCCTCTGAACTGATCTGTGGTATTACAGGTACAAAAATTAGCAGGTAAGAACCAATTTTCCTTTCCTGAACATACCCAGATCAGTCCAGACCAGTAGGTGGGCCCCGAAAAACCCGCACGCAGGACACTCTCCCTGAAGGATGGCTCATCCCGCGCCCTGACATCCAGACGATAATGCCTGGTAAAGGTGTGAATTGAGGACCACGCTGCTGTCCTACAAATCTCCTGTGGAGACCGAAGCTGACACTCAGCCCAGGAAGCAGCCTGCGCCCTAGTGGAATGCACCCGCAAACAGACAGGAATTTATCGTCCCTTACAAATGTAAGCCGAACAAAATGGCCTCCCCTAAGCCAACAAGATATGGTAGCCTTAGAGGCTTTGTCCTCTTTCTTCAGTCCACTGAAGAGGACAAACAGATGATCTGTGCGACAAAAAGCATTAGTAACCTACAAATACAGGTAGCATCCAGAAGATGTAATTCTCTATCCTGAGGAGAATCTTTCGACTACTCTGGAAAACCCGGAAGATCTACCGTCTGATTAACATGAGGCAGACACCACCTTAGGAATAAAGGAAAGCCCTGTTCTCAATGAGATTCCATCCCCGGAAATCCGCAAAAACGGATCCTTACATGATAGAGGATGAAGTTCTGAAATCCTTCAAGCTGAACAAATAGCTACCAAAAAGACCACTTTCAGAGTCAAATCCTTCAGAGTAGCCCTTCAAGGGTTCAAAGGGGGGGTCCGCAAAGGACATGAAGTACTAGGCTGAGACTCCAATCCGGGCAGATCTTTCGCACCAGAGGACGTAACAGCTTAGCCCCTTTGAGGAACCTTACCACATCCAGATGAACAGAGTCCTATCCTGAAATCTGCCTCTAAGCGCACCCAAGGCAGCCACCTGCACACGAAGCGAGTTGTCAGCCCAACCCTTGAACAACCCCTGCTGCAGGAAATCCAGCATATGCGACACCTCCACCGCCAGAGGATCTAGACAATGCTGAAGACACCAAACTTCAGTTTCCAGACCCTTATATATGCTATAGAGGTCACCAGTCTTCTGGATTGAAGAAGAGTGGAGATGACCTGTTTGGAGTAACCCTTCAATCGAAGTCTCCGCCTCTCAAAAGCCAAGCCGCGAGACAAAGCGATCCTCCCAATCCGAAAATATGGGACCCTGATGCAACAGGTCTGGAAGATGAGTCAGAGGACCTTCCACTGCAAGTCTGCGAACTACAGTCTCCGCGGCCACTCCGGTGCACTAGAACCGCGGTCCCGGGATGTGATTCTTTGTGCCTGAGGACCCGATCTATGAGGGGCCCAAGGAGGAAAGATATATAGAAGAATTCCCATGGGCTAAGGGCACACCAGAGCAGAGGCCCACCAAACAGAGTTCCTTTTAGCGACTGAAGAAACTCTCCATCTTGGAGTTGAGCCTCATCGCCATCAGATCCAACTGGGGAGTGCCCCACCTCTCACAGATGTGGTTCCACGCCTCAGAGGACAACTCCCTCTTCCCAGGATCCAACTGCTGCCTGCTGAGGAAGTCCGCCTGCATGTTGTCTACTCCCGCTACGTGCGATGCGACTAGGACTTCGAGATGACGCTCTCCCCCAGGCAAATAATCTCCGGGCCTCCAACGCCACTGCATGAGTCTTTATGCTGCCCTGTCGATTAATGTATGCTACAGCCATCACGTTACCCAAGTACATTCGAAACGTGACCCCGGACCAGGGGCAGAAAAACCTCCAGGGCTCGAACGACTGCCCTAAGTCCTGAGGCGATTGATGAATCAGAACTTCTCCTCCGGTTGCTACAGATCTTGCGCCGACTGGCCCAAGCACACTGCTCCGCAGCTGGAGAGGCTTACGTCCGTGGAGACCACCACCCAGTCCAGAGGCTACAGATCCATCCCCTTCTCTAAATTGGGACGAGACAGCCACCATGAGAAACTGGACCTGGACTCCCAAAGCTGAGGCAAGGGAAGTTGAAACTCCTCTGATTAGGGACTCCACCTGGACAACAGCTTGTTTGCAGTGTTTTCATGTGCGCAAACACCCACGGGACCAAGTCTAATGTGGATGCCATAGACCCCAGGACCTGTAAATAATGCCACACTTTGGGAACCTCCAGACGAAGATGACGCTTGACCTGAGACTGCAACTTCTACACCCCGTCCGCTGACAGGAAAATCCTGCCTCGCTGAGTGTCGAAGTGGGCCCCTAAGTAAACCAATGACTGAGTTGCCTCCAATTGACTCTTCTGCACACTGATAACCCAACCAAGAGACTGTAAGATGGATATCACTCTTTGGATGGACTTCTCGAATTTCTCCCTGGACTTCGCTCGAACCAACCAATCGTCCAGATACGTGGACCAAAATTCCCTCCCAGCAAAGAGCCTCAGTCACCACCACCTTGTTGAATGTGTGGGGTGCAGGCACCAAGCCACCCAGGAGGGCTCTGAACTGGAAAGGTTGACAACATTTTGAAGCGAAGAAACTTCTGATGTTCCTGCCAAATGGGGATGTACAGGTAAGCTTCCGACAGGTCTAGGGAGGCAAGAAATTCTCTTTTGTGAACCACTGCCAACAAGGTACGCAGCGTCTCCATGCAAAAGCATGGAACCTGAAGGAACAGATTCACCTTCTGCAAATCGAGAATGGGCTGAAAGGAGCCCCCCTTTTTCGGCACCACAAAGTGAACAGAATACCTTCCCTGACCCCGCTCCTCCAGAGGAACAATGGCCTTTAGGGCAAGTAGCCTTTGCAGCGTCCCCAACACTGCCTCCCACCTGATGCATGAGACTGTGTGGGACTTCACAAAAGCCTCCCAAGGTGGGCCCAAAAATCTAGAGTGTAGCCTTCTCGTATCACCTCCAGCACCCAACAATCCAAGGTAATCTTTTCCCACTCCTCATAGAAACTGGACAATCTGCTTCCTACAGCTTCTACGGAGGAGAGGGGACCATGTTGTCTAATTTCCGCCCATGAGACTGCCTGAGCCCTAGAGGAATGAGCTCTAACCTGAGAAGGCAATAGCAAGAAGGATGGAACCATACGTAGCTGTGACATCTTGGGAGTCCTCCGGAGGAACGGCTCCCAGCATGACAATGCCTGCAGTTCAGAGATGCAGCATGCCGAGCATACAGCCACCAGGAACACCGTTTTCAAAGTCAATAAAAGCAAGGGAAGACTGCACAGCGGTCAAAAGGAAGGACCTGACAAAAAATCCAGCACTATATTAAGATTCCATAGGGGAACCGGTAACCCTAAGGGAGGTCGAATGTGCTTCACTTCCTTCAGAACCCAGTTCACATTTCAGGATGAATTGACAGGGAGGCCCCATTCATCTCACTCCAGAAACAGGAAAGAGCCACTACCTGCACCTTCAAGGAGTTAAGGGCCAAATCTTTATTCAAGCCACCCTGCAAAAATTCCAGAATAAGCAGGATTTTGACTGTCTCGAGGGGGGGACGACACCATGTTCTTCACACCAGGCCTCAAATACTCTCCAGAGCCGCACATACACTAGGGACTTGGAGAACTTCAGAGCGCGGAGTAAGGTGACAATTACTGCTGCAGAATATTTCTGCTTCATCAGCCAAGTCCCTCTCAAGGGCCAGACCGTAAGCCAGAATAGAGTTAGATTCTCGTGCAGGACCGGTCCCTGCTGCAACAGGTCCCTATGCAGTGGGAGTTGCAGGGGGTTCCCCACCAGGAGTCTCCGCATGTCCACATATCATGTATGCCTGGGCCAATCTTGAGCTACTAGTAGGATTAGACCCCCATGGGGCCATGGAGGGAAGGCGTATAGCAACTAGTCTTCCGGCCAGATCTGGACAAGGGCATCGATTCCCTGGGACAACAGAAGCCCCAGCGATCTACTATCAGTTGAACTGCTTTGGTCGATAATCTCCACTCTCCTGAATCCAATCTCCCTGTTTAGGAAGTCTGCTCTGACATTTCTTCCTGCAATGTGGGAGGCTGAGATCATCAGTAGATGTACTTCCACCCACTCAATAAGGAGGTCTATCTCCTGTGACACCTGCTGGCTCTTGGTTCCTCCCTGGCGGTTGATGTAGGCAAAGCATGGACTGCTTGATCCTGGAGTCTGTGGCTGAACTGTAGACACGCCAATCTGACTGCCAGGCTTCCAGGCGATTGATGTTCCAGACATCCTCTTCTTCTGTCCAATGTCCCTGGGACGTCAGCTCCCCAGCCCTGGAGACTCTCATCTGTCGTGAAAAGCAGCCAGTATGAGGAGGGACAGCGACACGGCCCTGCTCAGATGAGCTCCCTGCAACCACCACTGAAGGCGAGAACAGACTTCCATCGGTAAGTGGAGATGAACTGCATAGTCTTGAGACTGTGGGTTCCAACGTAATAGCAGAGTGTTGAAGTGGATCCATGTATGCCCTTACCCACAGCACTACGTCCAGGGTTGCCGCCATCAAACAGAGTTCTTGGAGATAGCTCCACACCGTCGGCCGTACCGTGTTCACCAACTGATGCACCTGGTACATCAACTTCTGTATCCGTGTCGCCAAAAGAAAGACCCTGGCCAGCCTGGTGTCAAATCGGAAACCCAGATACTCCACGGCCTGGGAAGGCTCGAGGCTGCTTTTGGCCAGGTTTACTACCCAGCCAAATTCCAGTAACAAGGATACCACCCTGTCAATCACCAAGAGGCTCTCTTCCATGGACTTGGCCCAGATCATCCAATCATCCCAAGTAATGGTGCACCAGGATTCTGTCTTTCCTCAACACTGCCGCCACCATAATCTTGGAAAATGTTCTGGGGGCGGAGGCCAGGCCAAAAGGGCAGCATCAAAAACTGATGTCAATCCAGTTTTGCAAAACATAGAAAATGTTGGTGTTCTTGTCGGATTGGAATATATAGGTAGGCCTCGGATAGGTCCAGGGAGGTTAAGAACTCTCCTGATTGTATGGCTATTATTATGGAACATAAGGTTTCCGTAGGTGAGTTGATACTCGCGGTCCAAGATGGAACGAAAGGAACCTTTCTTAGGTATGACAAAATGAATGGAATAACGCCCCGTATTTTCCTGGGGTGTAGGTTCTGGGATCACAGACCTCATCCTGAGGAGCCTTAGCAGTGTAATTTCTACTGCCTGCTTCTTGAGCTGGGAGTGGCAAAGAGTCATCATGAATTCACCCCAGGGAGTGCTGAGGAATTCCAGCGCATATCCTTCTCAAACGACTTCCAGTACCCATTTGTCCAACATGATCTCGACCCACCATTAGTAAAAGAGAGCCAGACGGCCCCCTATCTCCTCGTCCCAAAAGTGGGTTGGTAAATTTCATTGGGGGGTTTGGGACAAGCCTGAGCCTGCTCCTCTCTTGGGCTGCCGGATATGAAAGGACTGAGACCTCCTAAGAGGTCGAGGGATGAAAACGCTGGGAGCTCCTGGAATGACCCCTCATAGTCGAGGGGCACTGAAACTACTTCCAATAGCCGGGGAACTAGAGATTCACTCCATTTACAGGCCAGCTTTTCCAGCTCGTTACCAAATAGGAGTGAGCCTTTAAAGGGCATCTTTGTAAGATTAGCTTTGGAGGTTGTGTCAGCTGACCAATTCCGCATCTATAGCTCACGTCTGGCCACCACCATTGAGGCAACTTCTCTGGCTAAAGTATGGACTAGATCAGAGCCCAAGTCTACTAAAAAGGCATTCCACGACTGCTCTGGAATTCACTCCCGCATCATCCACCTCCTGAGAGAAGTAGACATGAACAAGCAACCAGGTCACTGCTACTGTGTCAAAGGCTCGTTTAAGGATAGATTCAATCCGTCTATCATGCACATTATTTAAGGCTACTCCTCCCTACACTGGGATAATTGTTTGCTTGGAGACGGCACAGACCAGTGCATCCAGAGGGTATAGAGCTTTCAACACTTGGCCCCCTTTAAAACTTGCTTCTGGGGCATCCCATTCCAGATTAATCAACTCCTGGATGGCATCCATCACAGGAAAGTAACAAGAAGCTTTCCATACGGAAATCAGAATGGGATTCTTCTTTGGTTCGGCTATAGAATCCACCTCAGGAACTCCCAGCATCTTCAGGGTCTGGGAAATCAGGGCCAGCAATTCGTCTCCGTGAAAGAATTGTAACATGGTCCGATACGGTTCCAACCGGGGGAGGGGGGGGGGGGATTTCCCCATCTTCCAAGGAATCTAGGTCCTCCTCTTCGTCCGTGCCATCCGGGTCCCTACCAGGGATACTTGGTAAGGGGAGGCATGTCTTGATGTCTGCCGGTAGGAATGGGAGAGGGGGGGGGGGTCACCGGCTGAGGTTCCATCCAGATAGGGGCAAGCGTGGCAGCAGACTATGCATGTATGAAGGTTTGTAGCCCCTGAAAAACTCCAACCAAGAAAAGGCAGCCAGGTCCATGCCTAGTCCAGGAGGTGGGGTGGGTCCAGCTGAATTTCCCTCTCCCACGGATGACCCAGTCAAGGATGCACTCAGATACGGCTGTGACTAACTCATCATCTGAATGGGAGGAGCCTGGTTTAGCAAAGTCCAAGGAGGTCAACTCTCCTTTGGCTTCCTCACAGTGCTGACATAAATTGGAATCCAGGTCAAACTGTGAAGCCCTAATATGAAAAGCAATGCAGAGAGCAAGGCGCTTAGACTTCTTGGTTGCCAACATCATTGGCAGTGGCAGCTGTGCACTCAATTGGTTTGCGCTTAAATTTATGCACTCAGATTTGAGTTTCTAGACGAGGCATGGCAAGGCGCGTGCACAGCTTTTCCTGTATCGCGCGTTTTCAAAGTTGTGCGCAGAGCTGGCGCACTGATGTCCTATGGAGAGCAATACACAGAATACAATACAATACACAGAAACGTGCTCAAGATGGCGCCGGTGGCCTACCACGGGGCCTAGCCCACTAGGGGCTGCTCAATCCGCTCAGAAGCCCAATTCCCCTTACCCCTAATGGGAGTGAGAACAATAGTCCTGCTCCCCCTCCCCCATACCTTTTTTATCCCAGCCGGGAGCGAGGGACCCTCTGTCCCGCTCCCGGCACCTCCAGCCCTGCTCTAACAGAGGAAGCACTGGAAACATAAGCTTACTTAAAAAGGTTTTGGAGGGGGGGGGTGTTAAGGTATTTGTATTGCACTTTGGGGTGGGGGGAAAGGAGGGGATTGGCTCACTGATCCTTTTCTTTATTTTGTTTGGTGATGACAGTGCTATTTAGCCAGATAACTAAAAAACCTGACTATATTCAAACATAGCCAGTTAGATTTTTTAAGTTATCCGCCTATATACACAGCCGGATAACTTTAGATTGATATATTCAGCAGGACATTTATCCTGCTGAATATATGGGAATATTATATCTAGATAACTTGTCCACTAACCAGCCTACTGAATATGGACCTCAGGCTGATGGACTCATTTTTCGGCAACTGAATCTTCTTGTGGGTATACTCACCCCTCTCCTGCGGCACTGTCTGGGCTTGGACACATTCTTGGTAACTCGGTGGCCTTTGTTAAGGCCAACGGCCATAGGATACCTGATTGCCATGTCTAAAAGACAAATATTCCTAGGTTACCACCCAGGCCAAATCAAAAGAGCACCAAACAAGAAAGCCATCACACATTAAATACTTTTATTTTACTTACTCTAAAATTTGATTTTCAAATCACAATACATTTTTCAGTATCAACTTGAGATTTATCCAACAACAATCTTATATATGAGCTTTAACGACCATTTGCATCCTTTGTTCAGATGTCTTGCATCTTTAAATATCTGTTAAGTTTATTAAGGTAACATCTCTCTCCATTTGGTTGCCTTTAGCTAATTTTATTTTAATGGGTGAAGGCAGCTACATTTCTTGCTCCCACTGTCCCACCAGCATATCTAAATGTTTGTGGACAGGTGTTTACTCAGAAGCATCATCTGATGGATGATGGATCCCAAAAGTGCTTGTATAATATTTGGGAACAAATTTGGGAAAAGGCAGAATATCAAATGTTTATAAGTAAAATATAACAAATCAGTGCAATGCCCCATTGTCTTCAAAAAAAGACTTAAGACTTGGCTCTTCCACCAAGCTTTTCCATAATTTCAGCTGGCTGAATTCATCTCTGCCAAGGTCCCCTTTAGGTCTTTTTCAATCAATCTATAAGAGAACTACTTAAAAACTCAGGTTTTCAAACAACCAACAAGAGATCTATATAAGAAAGAAACAAGTTCAACTCTAAACATTCCTCGAACCCCAAAGAATACCCCAATGAACAACACAAATAATACCCCAAAGAACTCATCAATTCAATTCAAATCCTTGGCAGTCCTTGTGCCTATGTTTTTATGCCTTTGCCTACATTAGGCTATATATTGTATCTATGTTATAATCCCCATATATTTATTTCCAAGTTATTTCTTCCTGTTCATTGTAAGACAATTACTTGTCACTGTTAAAGTTTAAAATGTAAACCGAATTGATCAGTAATTCTGTTATTGGAAAGTCGGTATAGAAAAGCTATAAATAAATAAATAACATTTGGGATACTTCTTACACTGGTCTAAATAAAAGTTATTACAACCTAGAAAAAAAAAATCTACTTTTCTTCAGAACCAATATGGCTATTGGTACACTGCACTATATTTATGCTAAACAATGCTGTGAACTCCAGGGAAAGCCACTGCTTAATCCCTGGTAAAGAGCCACAAGGAACTGGATCTTCTCTTTAGGATTTGCCAAGTACTTCCTAATGACTCCAGATTGGCCAATGTTGGAAACAGAATGCTGGGCTCGATGGACCTTTGTTGACCCAGTATAAGTCTTGTTCACACAACTCAAACCACCACATCAAACAACAAAAGAAATGAGGATTCAGAATCATTTGGAATAAAGAGGCAAGGGTGCTAAGGCGAACATTTACCCTAGGATGACTGTACTTCCCAGGTGCCAGATCTGTGTTAGGTAATTGTGGTATTAGTGTGGATCAGTGTTTCTCAAGTCAGTCCTGGAATACACCGTAGCTAGTCTGGTTTTCACTATCTCCAAATCATGGAAATCTCTCATATGCATATTCATTGTTGATAACCTGGAAATCTCTCATATGCATATTCATTGTTGATAACCTGAAAACCAGACCAGCTACATGTACTCCAGGACCAGCTTGAAATAATGGCATTACCATAAACCAGAATTTTCCAAACCTGTTCCGGTGACCACACAGCTGGGAAATTTTTCCAGAATATCTACAATGAATTTGCATGAGATAAGTTAGCATCTGTTGGAGACCAGTATATGCAAATTTAACTCATGCATAATCACTCCTGAGCAAACACCGGCCCCTCAGACATGAACAATTCCAAGAAGCACAAAGGGAACAAGAAATACTTCAATCACCCACTAAACTAAAACTAGTTTAAAACGCCAAAATGGGCTGGCTCCGCGCCAGTACAAGAGACTCAAATGTGACAAGGCCGGTGATGGTGCGAAGTGGCTGGAGTCGCTGACGACAACGCCTGCTGCTAGAAAAGCGGCCCCGGGGCAGGTTTGTTTGGGGTTTTTTGTTTTGTATTTTTTTTGGGGGGGGGGGGGGGATCAGCCTTGAAGAAGAGCTTTCTCTAACGCTGGGCTCGCTTTGGCAGGGAAAAGCAGACAATCCTGGGGTGCAGGAAGGAGACGAGGACCAAAATATGCTCGGGAAAGCGGAAAAAAGGAGCCACGAAACAGTTCAGCAGCGCCGGCACCTTAAAACGTTTAGGAAGGTTTGCAGAGGCCCGAGCGGACCTCCACAGCGCGGAAGCCGCATCCTGAACTAATCCCCCGGCTGCAGAATTGGCTCACGTCCGTGGTGGCCACGAGGGGGAAGTATAAGGGATCCCGTCCTTTACACCGTCACAGGGGACGGAGCCTAGGGGTTAAGGAGCCCCTTTCTAGCGCCCCCGGTACAGACACCGCTCCAGCACAGCCATCGGCGGCCGAAGAAGCCACTTCCATCGGCTCCCAACCCATCAAGGCAAGAGTCCCGGGAAAGAAGCGCAGCCATAGCCGGGGCCCGCCCGCCTGCTACCCGCCGCCCGCAAGCCTCGGAATCCACCGATGTCGTTAGATTCCGCTGCCGCCACCGTAGCTTCCACTTTACCTGCTCTCTACACTGGCTCGACGCCGGAAGGAAAGAGCTGTGCCGGAAGTGAGCGCATCAAACCTCCCGGCGTCCTCCATCCGCCCAGGCATAGAACGCGAGGCAGGCGAGCTAGAGTGGCCGAAGCGCTTGGAGGACTTTCTAGCCCCGCTGAGGACCATAGATGTTCGGACTGCACCTAATGCTGCCTGGCTCCCTCTCTCAATCCCCCTGACCTAAAAGGGGCACCTCCTTTGAATTAAAAAGATGACATTTCATAGTCTGACTTATAATAATACTGAGCCAGTCTCATGCATATTTCTAAAGACAAAGAGCAGCATCCACCCCCTACCTATTTAAAACCGGGCAGCTGCAGGTCACCAGGATTTTTAAGGATGGCTTCTCGGGTGCCTCGAAGGGTAGTGACAAGTCATGCATGATATTACTATTACAACAGGCTTTTTTCTTATATTATTATAATATTAGACAGCTCCTTATGGTCATAGATTCTTTGGTGATCTCATAAATATGAGATTTCACTTCTGGCCAGTGCATCAGATTACTGGGCAATGCCACCAGGTATGGAAAATCCAACTTTCCCTGCCACGGATTCTCTTGCTCAAGTTGGTAGGTTTTAATCGCCACGCGACGCTGTGGATCAGGCCCTAGTGTGCTGTAATCATTTCCTTAAATCCTAAGACTTAACTGATTTACCTTCAGTGACTGTCTCATGTACACTTCCAGTCCTTGGGTGCAATATCCTTCCATGTGCAACTTCCAATGGAAGCTCAAATGGAAAACTTTATTTTGTAACATTTATCTACTAGTGATGAATAGAGAGAGAACAGCATGCCAGGTTCCTTGTATGTACCCAGATCAGTCCAGGCTCCTGGGTTTTGCCTCCAGCAGATGGAGACAGAGAAAGTTTCACTGACACTGCCATGTAACCTAGTATGCCACCCGCAGTAGATGGGGTAAAACCTGCAGCCTGGAATTAAACAGAAAAGGAAAGAGATAGTAGTTCCATCCCCAAAGGTTGGCAGGTCCTGGTGGGGGCCAACCCTTCTGGTGGAGAGGTGGATGAGCAGGGGGGTTGGAGACCCTCTTTGTCCTTTTTGCCCCCAAGAGGGGAATATCTGGTGGTGCCAGATCCCTCCTACCTCCACAGGGTTAACGAGAGGACACTTTGGATTCCTGCTGCCTAGATTCAGGGAAGTGATTTTTCCGTTGCTGCCTTTAAAGTTGTTTTTTTTTTTTTAAAGTAATGCAAGGTGTTTTATTTCTTTCTTTATGTCGTGGTGCTTTGTTCGAGAGGCGAGGCAGTCGGCAGGCAGCTAAGCAGGGGGTTCAGTTCACTTTACGAGCGTTTTTCCATCAGCGGCTGTTCCCACCTATGCAGCCTGATTCGGGCCATGCCACGCGGCGCACCGGGTGTAGCACGTGGAGAGGCGCGGACACACCTTTCACAGAGCAGCCTTTGCTCCCGATGCCTCCCCGGAGGGGAGGGGAGTTGGGGAACGTCTGTCAGAATGTTGGGCGGGCATCGGAGATTGCAGAGGCTGCCGACGCAGTTGATGGCTCCTTCCCGGTTTCTGCGCGAAAGGCGGCCATTTTAGCCTCCTTTGCTGCATCAGCGGGAAAGCAGGGAGAAGAGGGATCCCTCCCCCCTCCACTGTCACCAGCTGACAGGAGACCCACAGAGACCCAGGGGGCCTGGGAACCTCTGTTTGAGGAGAAGGAAGTCCTCCTGAGTCAGGATCCTGAGGGTGCAGATGATTTTTCCCTTGAATTTGTGCTCCTTAAGGCGTATCTCTCCAGGAAGGCCATGGGATACTGTCTTTCATGGCTCGGGGGGCCACAGAATCCGTGTCCTATTAAGCTCAAGCAGACACGTGCAAGGGTGTCTACCAGGGTTCGGAGAATCCTAGGTCAGGCTTCCCGGTTTGCGGATTCAAACGAGCCCTTGGGAGACTCGGATGATGGAGAGCCTCTGGCAGATGACCTTCTGTGGGAGTATTCTCTCCTGGACCATCTAGATTTGGAGGGGGGACAAACCCTAACAGTGGAAGGCGACAATCCCAAGGTGATTCGCCTTTTTCCACAGGGAAGAATTATGGCCTCTGATTCCATTTGTCCTTAAAGAGATGGGAATCGAGGAACCGCAGGATGAGTCTGATCAAGAAGTGGGCCCAGTCATGAAGGGCTTAAGAGGTCTGGCGAAGGCCTTCCCGTTTCATAAGTCGGTGAAGAAACTTGTGCTTCGGGAGTGGGAGACTCCAGATACCGGTTTGAAGGTTGGCAGGGCCATGGACAAGCTGTATCCCTTACCGAAGGAAACTTTGGATTTGTTGCAGCTTCCAAAAGTGGATGCCTCAGTATCTATGGTTACAAAAAAGATGAGTATTTATATGGCTGGTTCTGCTATGCTTAAGGATAGGCAAGATAGAAAACTGGAGGTTTACCTCAAGAAGATTTTTTAGGTCTCTGCCCTGGGCATTCGTGCTGCGATGTGCAGCAGCTTTATGCTTCGGGCTGGTTTATGCTGGGTGCAACAGTTACAGTCTGAGAAGACGATCTCAACTTCAGATGCCAAGCAGGCCGAGTGGCTGGAGGCCATGGTGGCCTATTGAGTGAATGCCTTATATGATCTTATCCAGACATCTTCCAAGTCTATGGTGTCTGCAGTCTCTGCCAGGTGACTCCTTTGTTTAAGGAACTGGTCGGTGGACGTGTGGTCTAAGTCTCAATTAGGGGCGTTACCTTTTAAAGGGAAGTTCCTTTTTGGAGAAAACTTAGAGGAGCTGGTGAAGCTTTTGGGCAAGAACAAAGGTCACAAGCTACCAGAGGATAAACCGAGGGTCGGGAAAGAGTTCCTCCTCCCTGCGCACTCACTTTCGGATGAATCGGCATTTTTGGCAAAATAGAGTTCGAGAGGAGCTCAGAGACAAAGCTCTGGGAGGCAACAGTTCTGGAATCGGTACTTTCGAGGCCGGAAGCCGAATAGAGATGGCTCCGGCTCATTGAAGCGGGGCCGGTCCACTCCTCGGTGCCGGCCATAGGGAGATCAGTGGACTCTTTTTTTTTTTTTGAGGAGTGGGTCAAAATCACCACGGATCAATGGGTCCTAGATGTGATAAGTCAAGGTTACGCTTTAGAGTTTGCTCGTCCACTAAAGGACTTGTTTATGGTGTCTCCTTGCACCTACACAGACAAAAGGTAGGTGGTTCGGGAGTCCATCAACCGTTTAAGGATGCTGAAAGCCATTGTGCCCAGTGCCCATGGAGGAACGGGGAATGGGAAGGTATTTCAATTATTTTGTGGTCAGGAAAAGGAGGGGCCTTTCCAACTGATCCTAGATCTGAAAATGGTAAATGTGGCACTCAAGGTCCCTCGTTTTCGCATAGAGACGCTGTGTTCAGTGATTGCAGAGTGCACAAAGGGGAGTTTTTGGCTTCTCTAGATTTGATAGAGGCTTACTTACGCATTCCAATCCATCTGGATCATCAAAGGTTTCTGAGGCTCATGATTCTGGGGGCTCATTTTCAGTTTTGCGCCATGCCTTTTGTTTTGGTGATGGCTCCGAGGACCTTCACCAAGATGATGGTAGTGATGGCAGAAGCTCTCAGGAAAGAGGTTGTGTTAGTCCACCCATATCTGGACAATAGACTCATTCGGGCAAAGTCGGAGGAGCTTTGCATCCAGGCAGTCACAGTGGTCCTGCACCGCCTGAGGTCCCTAGTTTGGGTTTTGAATCTGTCAAAGAGTCAGCTAAACCCTTCTCAGGTGTTGGAGTTCCTGGGGGCATTCTTCGGCACCAGCATTGGGAGTGTTTTTACCAGCGATCAGATCGGCAAATTGCAAAGACTTGTTTGCAGTTTGTTGGACAGCGCAGTTCCCAGGATGTGGGATTACCTGCAGGTCCTCTGATCCATGGCATCCACATTGGAATTAGTTCAGTGGGTGTTTCCTCATATGAGGCCATTGCAGCATGCATTACTTTCACAGTGGGACCCATTGTCTGAACAGTTTCATCTACCATTGCCTCTTATAGAAATAGCCAGGTCCACTCTCTCATGGTGGCTTGTACGAGACCACTTAGTTCGGGGGTAGCCTTGGAAGTTCTGAACTAGATAGAGGTCACAACCGATGCCAGCCTCTCCGGCTGGGGGGCTGTGTGTCAATCTCAAGCGGTGCAGGGCCAATGGTCACCGGAGGAGGCATCATGGTCTATCAGTTGGTTAGAAACGAGAACGGTCTGGTTGGTGTTACGTGATTTTCTGCCTCTCTTGCGAGAGCAGCCTGTGAGAATTTTGTCGGACAATGCGACAACAGTGGCTTACATCAATCGACAGAGTCAAGCGGTAACTCAGGAGGCCCAAGAGTTGATTTGCTGGGCAGAGGAGAATCTTGAGTTATTGACTCCGTCTCATGTAGCCGGGATAGACAATGTGCAGGGGGACTTCCTCAGTCGTCAGCAGCTGGATCTCGGAGAGTGGGAGTTGTCAGAGGAAGATATAAAACTTATCTGTCACAGGTGGGGCATCTCCTGCATGGACCTGATGGCAACTCAGAAGAATGACAAGGCTCCATGTTTCTTCAGCCACACAAGGGAACACGGCGGAGGAGTCGACGCCTTGGTACTCCCTTGATGGCAGTGAGTTTAAAGTGAGTTCGGGGAGCGGGGCCATGGAGCTCTACCCGTGCACTCCCGTCTCTTGTGACATCATCGCCGGAAGTCCCCTTGTGTCATTCTTAACCATAAAAATAATACTGGGCCTTTATTTTTTATTTCTGCTGTGAATTGTAATGAGCAGTGTCACACATGTGAATGTGGTCTGTCGGGTGTGCCATGATGGGAAAAAGATTGAGAATCACTGCAATAGAGTGAGCTCTCAACCCGATAGGCAGAGTGCAGCCCTGACATATGTACACCAAAGCTATCGCCTCCTTCAGCCTCCATGCTGTGGTGGATTTTGAAGCCTTATGACCCTTTTTTGCACCACTCCATAGCACGAAAAGAGAATTGGACAGTCTAAAGTTATTAGTGACCTTAAGATAACATAACAAGGCATGCTTCACATCCAAGCACCTCAACTCTTTCGCGTGAGGCACCGCTGCATCCAGGTGTCCAATATTGGACGAAGATATATTTTTTAAATGGGATTGTTATTTATGTATTTTTAAATGTTGTGAACCGGTATGATTTTCCAGGAATATCGGTATATAAAAGTAAATAAATAACTACATACATGGAACCATGTCAAAGGCCTTATTAAAATTCAAGTACAGTACATCTAGTGCTCTCCCTGGATCCAACTCTCTGGTCACCCTATCAAAGAAATTGATCAGATTCCTCTGACAAGACCTACCTCTGGTAAAACCATGCTGCCTCAGATCTTGTAATCCAGAAACTGCACTATACTCTGTTTTAACAACAATTATATTAATTTACTCACCTCAGGTCAGACCAAATGGTCAGACTAACTGTGAAGAGGAACTGCATTCACCCTGTCCAGTCCTCTGGAAGTGCTCCTGATTCTAAAGAAGCATTGAAAAGATCAGCCAGATCAGCCAGAACTTCTCTAAGTTTTCTGATCTCTAAGTTTTCTGACCTAAAAAATTCTAACTTATCCCTATCAATTAAAAAGCAGAATAAAAATACAAACAAAAAACAAACTTTGAAATGTTTGTATGCTAATGCCAGAAGTCTAAGAAGTAAGATGGGAGAATTAGAATGTATAGCAGTGAATGATGACATAGACTTAATTGGCATCTCAGAGACATGGTGGAAAGAGGATAACCAATGGGACAGTGCTATACCGGGGTACAAATTATATCGCAATGACAGAGAGGAGCAGTCGGGAGGAGGTGTGGCGCTTTATGTCCGGGATGGCATAGAGTCCAACAGGATAAACATCCTGCATGAGACTAAATACAAAATTGAATCTTTATGGGTAGAAATCCCTTGTGTGTCAGGGAAGACTACAGTGATAGGGGTATACTACCGTCCACCTGGTCAAGATGGTGAGATGGACAGTGAAATGCTAAGAGAAATTAGGGAAGCTAACCAAATTGGTAGTGCAGTAATAATGGGAGACTTCAATTACCAGAAATGTTGCAGAAGCACCTTGCACGTAAGTAAATCCAGCAAGTCAATAGTGCAAGTAAAGAGATCAAAGTCCCATTCACTAAGTATAAGAAATTTATTAAACATAAGTCAAGTTCATCAATCATTTAATGCGGCAACTCCATATAAGTAATAGCAAACGTATGTGTTATAAGTCCCCCGACACGGTCCCGTGTTTCGCGGAGGCTGCATCGGGAGGGACCCAAAGAAATTATTCATATCTGTAATATAATATAGAATAAAATAGTGAGGAGAGGAGCAAACACTGCCAAACAAGTGATATAATTAAAGGTACACATACCCATTCAAGTCTTCTCAGGAGCGCACTCGCCCTCTGATCTGCACAAACATTTAAAGAGCCGAAAAAGGCGTGAAGGGCAACTCTCGCGAGGTATTGCAATCAGCGGACAGACACCTGTAGACGGACACTTCTAAATATTGTTAATAAAACAGATACCATTCAATATCTTTGTTGAGCCCAGAAGGGGCTACTGTGTTGAGGGTATAGATCCATCGTTGCTCCCTCCTACCAAGCATACCGGAGAAGTCACCCCCCCGCGAAGGGGGCGGGACCACCTCCAATACCGAGAAGGAGAGAGAATCAATGGAATGTTCAGTCTGGAGCCAGTGGGACACTAAAGGTTCATCAATCCTGGAGGATCTTATATTAGAACAATGTTCTATAATCCGTGTCTTTATCATTCGAGATGTTTTCCCCACGTACAGCAGTGGACAGGGGCATCGTATGACATAAATGACTCCTTTTGTGCAACAGTTCGATTGAGAGTAAAGTTTGAACACACGTCCAGTCAAAGGGTGTGCGAATGTGGTGGCCGGTTGCGTGTGACTGCACATTGTACAGTGACCGCAAGGAATATGCTGACCGCTCGATTTCACTGGAAATTGTGCCACTGGGGCTGTGTGCACCAGGCGATCTCTAAGATTGGTGGCACGTTTGAAGGTAAATCGTGGGGGACCATGCATTAAACTGTTCAGGGACAAAGATAACCAATGACGCTTCACCATCTTAGCTACAGCCCTCCCCACAGTGGAAAAAGGAAGAATGCAGTTGTAAGAGACGTCATCCGATGACGTGGAAGGTGTAAACAGCCAATCTCGTTGTGTATACAACGCACGCTTAAAAGCCCTTTTAATCACACGCATCGGGTAGCCCCTTTCAGTGAAGCGGTCAACCAGCCCATTGGATTGAGAAAGGAATTCCTGACGTGTTGAACATAGCCGGCGAAGTCTCAAAAATTGCCCCGTGGGGATATTATCCCTCAGTGCCCTTGGATGGCAACTTTTATAAGCCAGCAAGGTATTGCGGTCTGTATGTTTACGAAAAAGGGTTGTTTCAAAGTGGTCCACCACCCATAAGACATTGATGTCTAAAAACGATATACAGGAAGGGTGAATACTGTAATTAAATTGGATGTGAGCATTAACTGTATTGATCCAATCCAGAAACATAAAAAACTGGATATCCGTGCCTGTCCAGATAATGAAAATATCATCGATGTAGCGTAGCCATACATGGATGAAATGATACCATGTAGACGAGTATATATTTGACGTTTCATATTCAGCCATGTACAGGCACGCTAAGCTCAGAGCCATAGTGGCCCCCATTGCAGTCCCCTTTACTTGCTGATAAAACGTGTCCTCAAACCGGAAAAAAGTTTTGGTTAATGCTAGTTCAGCAAGTTGCACTAGAAAAGAAGTGGTAATCCGCTGTGGTGGCGGACGTGTGTTCAAATATTTCTCAATCACTGTCAGGGCCTCACTTTGAGGGATATTAGAGTACAGGGATACCACATCAAGTGTAATGAGAAAGATCGTAGATTGAGGGACCTGTAGTGCTGATAATATGGTCATAAAGTGAGAGGAATCCCTCACATAGGAGCTTATCTGGGGTACCATAGGTTTCAGAAAAATATCAACGAACTGTGATAAAGGCTCCAGTAAGGACCCAATCCCGGATACAATCGGGCGTCCCGGCGGTTTTTCAAGGGACTTGTGTACTTTTGGGAGGACGTAAAATAGAGGCATTACCTGAACAGTTTAATGCATGGTCCCCCACGATTTACCTTCAAACGTGCCACCAATCTTAGAGATCGCCTGGTGCACACAGCCCCAGTGGCACAATTTCCAGTGAAATCGAGCGGTCAGCATATTCCTTGCGGTCACTGTACAATGTGCAGTCACACGCAACCGGCCACCACATTCGCACACCCTTTGACTGGACGTGTGTTCAAACTTTACTCTCAATCGAACTGTTGCACAAAAGGAGTCATTTATGTCATACGATGCCCCTGTCCACTGCTGTACGTGGGGAAAACATCTCGAATGATAAAGACACGGATTATAGAACATTGTTCTAATATAAGATCCTCCAGGATTGATGAACCTTTAGTGTCCCACTGGCTCCAGACTGAACATTCCATTGATTCTCTCTCCTTCTCGGTATTGGAGGTGGTCCCGCCCCCTTCGCGGGGGGGTGACTTCTCCGGTATGCTTGGTAGGAGGGAGCAACGATGGATCTATACCCTCAACACAGTAGCCCCTTCTGGGCTCAACAAAGATATTGAATGGTATCTGTTTTATTAACAATATTTAGAAGTGTCCGTCTACAGGTGTCTGTCCGCTGATTGCAATACCTCACGAGAGTTGCCCTTCGCGCCTTTTTCGGCTCTTTAAATGTTTGTGCAGATCAGAGGGCGAGTGCGCTCCTGAGAAGACTTGAATGGGTATGTGTACCTTTAATTATATCACTTGTTTGGCAGTGTTTGCTCCTCTCCTCACTATTTTATTCTATATTATATTACAGATATGAATAATTTCTTTGGGTCCCTCCCGATGCAGCCTCCGCGAAACACGGGACCGTGTCGGGGGACTTATAACACATACGTTTGCTATTACTTATATGGAGTTGCCGCATTAAATGATTGATGAACTTGACTTATGTTTAATAAATTTCTTATACTTAGTGAATGGGACTTTGATCTCTTTACTTGCACTATTGACTTGCTAGACTTCAATTACCCCAATATAGACTGGGTAAATGTATCATCGGGTCACGCTAGAGAGATAACGTTCCTGGATGGAATAAATGATAGCTTTATGGAGCAATTGGTTCAGGAACCGACGAGAGAGGGAGCAATTTTAGATCTAATTCTCAGTGGAGCACAGGACTTGGTGAGAGAGGTAACGGTGGTGGGGCCGCTTGGCAATAGTGATCATAATATGATCAAATTTGATTTAATGACTGGAAAAGGAACAGTGTGCAAATCCAAGGCTCTCGTGCTAAACTTTCAAAAGGGAAACTTTGATAAAATGAGAAAAATTGTTAGAAAAAAAACTGAAAGGAGCAGCTACAAAAGTAAAAAATGTCCAAGAGGCGTGGTCATTGTTA
This sequence comes from Rhinatrema bivittatum, assembly GCF_901001135.1. Classification (NCBI taxonomy): domain Eukaryota; kingdom Metazoa; phylum Chordata; class Amphibia; order Gymnophiona; family Rhinatrematidae; genus Rhinatrema; species Rhinatrema bivittatum. The sequence continues at coordinate 267,526,234 of NC_042622.1, forward strand.
AAAAATACCATTCTAGAAGCACAGTCCAGATGTATTCCACACATTAAGAAAGGTGGAAAGAAGGCAAAACGATTACCTGCATGGTTAAAAGGGGAGGTGAAAGAAGCTATTTTAGCCAAAAGATCTTCATTCAAAAATTGGAAGAAGGATCCAACAGAAGAAAATAGGATAAAGCATAAACATTGGCAAGTTAAATGTAAGACATTGATAAGACAGGCTAAGAGAGAATTTGAAAAGAAGTTGGCTGTAGAGGCAAAAACTCACAGTAAAAACTTTTTAAATATATCCGAAGCAGAAAGCCTGTGAGGGAGTCAGTTGGACCGTTAGATGATCGAGGGGTTAAAGGGGCACTTAGAGAAGATAAGGCCATCGCGGAAAGATTAAATGATTTCTTTGCTTCGGTGTTTACTGAAGAGGATGTTGGGGAGGTACCCGTAATGGAGAAGGTTTTCATGGGTAATGATTCAGATGGACTGAATCAAATCACGGTGAACCTAGAAGATGTGGTAGGCCTGATTGACAAACTGAAGAGTAGTAAATCACCTGGACCGGATGGTATACACCCCAGAGTTCTGAAGGAACTAAAAAATGAAATTTCAGACCTATTAGTAAAAATTTGTAACTTATCATTAAAATCATCCATTGTACCTGAAGACTGGAGGATAGCAAATGTAACCCCAATATTTAAAAAGGGCTCCAGGGGCGATCCGGGAAACTACAGACCGGTTAGCCTGACTTCAGTGCCAGGAAAAATAGTGGAGAGTGTTCCAAACATCAAAATCACAGAACATATAGAAAGACATGGTTTAATGGAACAAAGTCAGCATGACTTTACCCAGGGCAAGTCTTGCCTCACAAATCTGCTTCACTTTTTTGAAGGAGTTAATAAACATGTGGATAAAGGTGAACCGGTAGATATAGTATACTTGGATTTTCAGAAGGCGTTTGACAAAGTTCCTCATGAGAGGCTTCTAGGAAAAGTAAAAAGTCATGGGATAGGTGGCGATATCCTTTCGTGGATTGCAAACTGGCTAAAAGACAGGAAACAGAGAGTAGGATTAAATGGGCAATTTTCTCAGTGTAAGGGAGTGGACAGTGGAGTGCCTCAGGGATCTGTATTGGGACCCTTACTGTTCAATATATTTATAAATGATCTGGAAAGAAATACGACGAGTGAGATAATCAAATTTGCAGATGACACAAAATTGTTCAGAGTTGTTAAATCACAAGCAGATTGTGATAAATTGCAGGAAGACCTTGTGAGACTGGAAAATTGGGCATCCAAATGGCAGATGAAATTTAATGTGGATAAGTGCAAGGTGATGCATATAGGGAAAAATAACCCATGCTATAATTACACAATGTTGGGTTCCATATTAGGTGCTACAACCCAAGAAAGAGATCTAGGTGTCATAGTGGATAACACATTGAAATTGTCGGTGCAGTGTGCTGCGGCAGTCAAAAAAGCAAACAAAATGTTGGGAATTATTAGAAAAGGAATGATGAATAAAACGGAAAATGTCATAATGCCTCTGTATCGCTCCATGGTGAGACCGCACCTTGAATACTGTGTACAATTCTGGTCGCCGCATCTCAAAAAAGATATAATTGCGATGGAGAAGGTACAGAGAAGGGCTACCAAAATGATAAAGGGAATGGAACAGTTCCCCTATGAGGAAAGACTAAAAAGGTTAGGACTTTTCAGCTTGGAGAAGAGACGACTGAGGGGGGATATGATAGAGGTGTTTAAAATCATGAGAGGTCTAGAACGGGTAGATGTGAATTGGTTATTTACTCTTTCGGATAGTAGAAAGACTATGGGGCACTCCATGAAGTTAGCATGGGGCACATTTAAAACTAATCGGAGAAAGTTCTTTTTTACTCAACGCACAATTAAACTCTGGAATTTGTTGCCAGAGAATGTGGTTCGTGCAGTTAGTATAGCTGTGTTTAAAAAAGGATTGGATAAGTTCTTGGAGGAGAAATCCATCACCTGCTATTAAGTTCACTTAGAGAATAACCACTGCCATTAGCAATGGTTACATGGAATAGACTTAGTTTTTGGGTACTTGCCAGGTTCTTATGGCCTGGATTGGCCACTGTTGGAAACAGGATGCTGGGCTTGATGGACCCTTGGTCTGACCCAGTATGGCATTTTCTTATGTTCTTATGTGTTCCCTAAAACATTGGTTGTCAGCCCTAGATCTTAGGGATTATCCAGACAGAATCCCTTTCCTAAAGCAGATTTATACCTTTGGGAATTCTCATGCCCAGTCTGAAGTGGGGGAATTTGAAACCCATCAGCAGAGAATAGACCTCAGCCCTCTAAAACTGATCAGTTACATCATATCCAATGGAGGGTACAGAAGGTCATACATATTTCTGAAAGGACAGAACCTGAAATTATTTCTCTTTCCATTTTCACTATTTACTAATCATCATACCTGTGAACTGTCCAGATTTGGCCCAGAGAGTTGAATTCTAAAGGAATCATGGGGTCTCTGGGCCAGAATCAGAACATTTCAGGTCCTGCTGCAGAAGCAAACCTTGGAAGAAAAAGGTCTCCAGGCACATAACCAGGAGAAGATCCATTGGGCAGGCATGGCTAGAAGAAGGAGGAGTGTGGGGCCCATGCCGGCAGGAAGAGACCTGTCAGGTCTCCTTGTGTGCGCAAGGAGGAGGAGCATGGACCTCATGCCAGAATGGTCAGGCTGCACTTGTGCACACACATGGAGGATCATGAGCATTCCCCTGTAACAAGACAGAAGGAAAGAGGAGGAAATCATTGGGCCCAAACAAGGGAAGAAGTTGACGGAGATCTGTCTGCCCTTGCAGAGGAGGCTACTTTCGTTTGTGGGTTTGAGGTGAGGAGAGAGTGAGCAAAAGTTGGGTGTAGGAGAGGGAGAGAAATGAAAGTGCGAGAGAGCATGGGTATGGTTGTGAGAGAGAAGTGTGTGTGGAAGAGGAAGAGAGAGCTGATTGAGCGAGCATGTATGTGGAGAATGAAGAGAGAGAGAGCTGTATTTTGTGAAAGAGTATGAGAGTGAACATGTGAGTGTGTTATTGTGTGTGTATATATAAGAAAGTTTGTGCACATGCTGCTGCTGTGTTACTCCTTCCTCTGCTCACTAATCCGTGACAATCTCAGGGTGTCAGAAAATCAAAAATTCCCAGGTATGCTAATCATAAGAACATAAAATACGTCATTTTAGATCAGACCAAAGGTCCATTCAACTCACCATCCGACCTCAGATAGCGGCCAATCCAGGTCACAAGTATCTAGCAGATCTCAAAGAGTAGATCCATTCCTTGTTGCTTACTCCCAGGGATAAGCTGTGGCTTTCCAAAATCTTCCTGGATAATAATTGCTCATGGACTTTTCCTCTAGGAACTTGTCCAAACCTCTTTTAAACATAGATATGCTAGATGCCTCGACCACATCCTGGCAACAAATTCCAGAGCTTAATTGCTCGTTGAGTAAAAAGATAATTTCTCCTAATTTATTTTAAATGTTCCTCTTGTTTTGTGGAGTATCCCCTAGTCTTAGTATTATTTGAAAGGGTAAATAACCATTCCTTTTTCCCATCGATAAGCAGGCTGAATTAGCTATGCTTTCTGGGTGACATCCTCCGGTGGCATCAGAGCTTTGCTCTGTACTCATGCGCAGCTGTTCCTGTGCAATTCCCTCTTCTCAGTTTTTGTTTTCTGTGCAGCTAAATGGTTACGTGGAAGTTTTCTCTCAAACCTTCTCTCTTTTTGACTTTTTTCACTCTTGTCTGAACCCACAACAGCTCTTGTAATTGCTACTATGACCTCAAAGACACCCGGCTTTAAATACTGCCGGTGTGGTAAAATTATGTCCCTCACCAACAGACATAATTATTGCTACCTTCTGTTGTAAACTGTGAGGTTTGGTTGGACCTTGGACACTGTGGCAGCTGACCATGCTCACTGGGGGAAGTCCCGTGAGGGGCCACAGGTCAGGCTTAGTTCAGGACACACAAACACAGAGTTTGATCTTTTATTAGACTGTGTAAGGAAGCCACCAGAGGTGGCAGTAGTGAGCAGCAGAAGTAGCCCGGCTGGGCTGGTATCCCTCAGGCGCTGGAACAGCGACTCCTCCGGTAGCAGTGCTGTAGTGGAAAGAACTGAGAGAATGAGTACAGTGAAGAAAATACAAGACCCCAGTATGGAGATCCCCAGGATAGGGAGAGCTGACCCTCGAGGAGCGAGTATCTGAACCCTGACAGCTGGGAGGCTTGCAGATGATGTACTCACGCAGCGGTTCCATGGAGATGGCACTGGGGCTGGAACGGAGACAGGCCCTCGAGGAGCGAGTGCCTGGTTCCAGGGAACAGCTCTGAGGTGAAGATGGTAGTACTCACTGGTGTTGAAGATTAGCGAATCCTTCCAGACAGAAGAGAAGGTGGGAGTAGGCAGCGAGTCAGGGAACATGGGCCCTCGAGGAGCGAGTACCGGTTTCCTGATAATGACCTGGAAAGCAAGTGAGGCCCCTGAGGAGCGGGTACCCCGTTAGCATTAGAGAGTTCAATAGAGATTGGAGAGGCAGAGTAGCTGGGTACGGAGAGCGAATCCCATCCGTAGGATTCCCGTAGGATTACCCTTGCTAACTCAAAGGCTAGCAAACATTATAGGCTTTAAATATCCGGGCAGCATGACGTCATCACGGGGAAAAGCCCCGGAGGATCACGCCAAGTAGGAAATAAGGGCTGTGCGGCGCGCGCGCTCTATGGTACAAGCGAAGCATGGCAGGAGGCAGTGCTCAAGCCGGTCCGGGGACGCCGGAGAGGACGGCAGGCAGACACCGCGGCAGCCAGGCGTCCATCCACAGCATGAGGAGGAGCAAACAAAGAGAGGTAGGCGGAGTGAAGCCGTTGGAAAGGGATGGTTGCAACACCTATGTCTGAAATCCAAGCAGGATCAAGCATCGAGTTGCAACTGTGGAAGGATGTCACTGTGATCCCAGAGACAACAAGCAGCAAATATTGTTAGACTGAGGGAAGTTGAAGGGCCTTCATCGAGCTCCTATGTCCCATCATCAATGCCCGAAGATCACTGTTTAGCTCAATCTTCCCTGGGGCACAAGATGCAGCGTGTCATCCATCAAAAAAGACTGGTGTTGGTTGGCCCAATAGAAACTTTGGGAAGCCGAGGTGCCAAAAAGAGCTAGTTGGACAAAGATCCCAGTGCACTCTTGACAAAGTCAACCGCTCAAAAGACAGACGCGCACAAGACAGTGGCATATGCATCAAAAGCGAGTGCATCTTCATCCAAGCCTGAGGGTACAAAGCATATGATGCACGACAGAAGGGAAGCTGCGTTGCAGAAGCAATGCACCACACACCTGGTGCACAACGAGCCCGATGCAGCACACTGTACAACGCAGGTTCCACTTACCTCAACATTTGCGATGCATGCGAAACACCGCCAAGTGCTCATGATGCAGTCGAAGCAAGCAACACAATCCAAGCACAAGTCACATGAATCCTCAAAGCATTCGACTCATTCGAAGCAGTCGTCTAAGGAAGGCCGGGAGGTCATTGGTCAGTGGCTGAATCGGCTAAGGACAAAGCTCCGGGAAAGCATTCCTCCGGGACTCTGCAGGAACAGTCACATGATCCGCAGATAGTTTTCCTTCCTGAAGAGCTATATGGGATCGACCCTTCAGAGAGAGAAGACATCATTTCCTTGCCACTGGAGTTTATGTCTGGAGGATCCTTCATATCCTCTTGAAGGGTTTATTCTGACATTTCATCAGTTTCAAAGCATAAAAAGCAATCCTTCCCCCAGCTACAAGAGCCTCTTGGGAAACTGACATAAGTTTCTTGCTGGCAGCAGTGTCTCTGCCATAAAAAACCCATAGGATAGATACTGGCGTCTTAAACAAGGCCTCAGGCAGAAAGCTTTACCACCCCACAGAAACGATCACATTCTGCTGAACAAGGAGGAACAGCCTCGCAGGCCATGAATCAGATAACAGCCATCCTAAAAATGTTCTTCTCCTTACTAGAGGCTGAATGTCATCCCCAGCTACTGCCACTCTCCCTCATCTCCACTTCAGGAGGATAGTGACCAGAGGAAGATCCTGGACCACATTTTTCACCAGACCCGGACAAGGGACCACAAGAGTCTCCTCCAACTTCCCTAGATAGTTCCACAGGGATTCAGTCTGACCCGCCAGAGGACCCACCAGAGTCGTTGTCTCCGCTGGGAGACCTCACATACTTGAAGTTTGTGGAGAAAATGGGCTCCGTCCTTAAGGTGGAAACAAGAAAGATTCCGGACCCCGAATCTGAAGGGTTGGGCATTCTAAAAGATTTTGATGTGTCGGCAGAACCTACCACTTTACTATCACATGAGGTACTGGACATGGTGACGGATAAATCTTGGGAGTTCCCTTTCTCAGGGCAGTTGGTTTCCAGTAAGATGGATCTTAAGTTTCACATGCGAAAATCATCCCACTATGGAATGATGCAACTTCTGCATGCATCTGTGGTTGTGGAGTCAGCGATGAGGAGATCTAAAAAGTCCAGGCTTCATTTGAACACACCTCCAGGAAAGGATAACTAAATTCTGGATGAATTCAGCTGCAAGATTTTTCAAAACGCTGTGCATATCTCTAGAATTCGGCAACATCAGTTTTATAAAATACAATACTTATGTTCTGTCCCCAGCATTGGGTACATGTTTGTGTCTGTATATACTGTGCTTAGTGTTGAAACACCTTTTTTGTAACCCAAGATAAAAACCTGTGAGCCTTGCCTTTAAGGGAGCTTGCCCTTAAGAGAAGTTCCCTTCGTCCTTTGCTCTTTCTCCCACTTGGGAAGGGTCTGTATTCCCTCTCAATCTAACTTGAGTCTTCTTAAGTGCCTTATTGGCTCAAGGGACTGCCCTTCATGTCCCCCCTGTGTCACATGGATCCTAGGCTCGCTACCATTGGATCTCGCCCTCTAGCCCCAGCATATTCAGCATAGCTCTCTGTTTCAACGGCAGGGAGGAAAGTCTGATACGTCACTTTCAATGCATATCCAGCATAACTCTCTGCTTCAATGGCAGGGGGAATGAAGAAAAGTGGATCTATATACAGACAACAACCAACAAGGCTGAATTACATAGTCTGGGTAAACAAATAAGCATGGGTGTAGCTTGCTTATTGTGGCGGTTACTACCCCTAACTAATTAAGCTAGATATTTCACTTAGATGCAGTTCCAACACTGCTCTCTACATTAATGGTGGGGGTGGAAGGGAAATAGAACCAAAAGGTTACTAAGAGCCAAGAGTAACAGATAAGTATGAGAAAAAAAAAAGTGCGAAACTTGCTGGGCAGACTGGATGGGCCATTTGGTCTTCTTCTGCCATCATTTCTATGTTTCCTATAATCACTCTCCAAGACTGTTAGTCAGTCTCAGCCATGCTGCCTCAAAGCTAGAGGTGCTTGCAACCTTTGTGAAACGATCAGCTTTTTTACATTCCTTCTTATTACTTTAATTCTAAAGATTAAAACAGCTTCAGAACCCCTTTGTCTTCTTACCCTGCATCCCAAGAAACTCCGTCCTCCCTTCTCCTGCCTATCTCTGGCTACAAAGGTCTTTGCCTGGGGCTATACATTTGGAAGCAACAATTGTAAGTAATGGAAAATTATCTGTACAATAAATAATTTCAAACTTAAAGGATCTTTGTCCGAAGACTGATTGGGAAGGAAAGTTAGCTGTCTAGATGAGGGAAACTCGGACATTTTCTATTGAGCCAGCACAACTTATATGAATGTGTTCAGGCCTTGAAGCCCTTCATTTCAGCAGGCACGGGTGACCAATCATCACCACAACCTTTAATAGATTTGGAGGAGAGCTTGTGATATTTGCTCCAGGCCATTTGCGAGGCCTTCGATATGTCTGCACGCACGTCGACAACTTAAATTGTGGCTCACAGGATAGCTTGGCTCTGGGCCAGCACCATCAGAGAAGATGTGAATGAAAAGTTGGTGGACTTACCCTGCAAGGGTCATAACCTATTTGGGGATAAACTTATAGAAATCGTATCACAGATAAAGGAAAAAATGTGGTAGTTCTATTTCTCGCTTCACCTTCAGATCAACAGAACTCGACCAAATGGTACTATTCCTAGTACAAGAAACAGTTTTATCAGATCTTATATGACTTATAGACCAGATCTTATATGACTTATAGACTGCAGTCATACCAGCCTTCTAGGCAACAGGGTCAGCAGCCCCAGCAGAGAGGACAGTGAATGCAGAAGCAGCAGCAATGTTTTACTCAAAAGCTACAGCAAATTTTTGAACAAAGACTGGCCATGGCTACCCTTGCCAGTGGGAAGCAGAATTTCTCATTTTCACCATTTCTGGGAATCCATCACATCAGACCATTGAATTTTGAGTATAGTTCGCAATGGTTACAAATTAAACTTCAAGCAAAGGCCTCCAATCCCACACCTTGTGACTCCATTTTGGGATCATGCGCAAATGATACTTGTACAGCAGGAAGTGGACTCTTTGCATATCAGAAAGCAATACACTATCACAAGCCCAGCACAGCAGGGGATTTTATTCCCAGTACTTCCTCATCCCGAAAAAGAGTGGGGGCCATTGTCCAATTTTGGATCTTCGCTCCCTCAACAAGTTCCTTCACAAAAAGAAATTCAAGAAGTCCATTCTACCATTCCTCCAGCCCAGCGATTGGATGTGCTCACTGGATCTGAAAGATGCTTACTCACACATCCCAATACACTAGTCTTCCTTGCGTTACCTCTGTTTTTGTCAGTGCTCAACACTACCAATACAGAGTCCTTCCCTTTGGCCTCTCATTGGCCCCAAGAGTCTTTACAAAATGCCTTGCGGTAGCTGTGGTCCATTTGCAGAGAAATGGAATAAAGGTCTTTCTCTACCTAGATAATTGTCTAATTGTATCCCCTCAGTCCACAATTCTTCAAGTGCATCTCACCGACATGATCTTTGCCTGGAAAATCTAAGTTTCATCATAAACTACGAAAAGTCCAACCTTCAGCCAACACAGGTTTTACAATTCATAGGCGCAAAGATAAATATATTTTTATGCAAGGCTTTTCTTCGCAGTGAAAGAGCCCAAGTGTTATGCTTCCTAGCTCTACAGCTATAGCAGCGGTCGCATGCCAAAGCCTGCCAAATCCTAATCTTGTTAGGACACATGGTGGCAGCAATCTATGTCATCCCTCATACTCGCCTTCCCACCAGCACCTACAGTGGAGGCTCAAATCCCAGTGGCCCCAGTACAGACAACCAATGTCCAAAAGAGTGATCTTGACTCAGGCCATGAAAGTGGACATAGGCTGGTGGCTGACTCTATCAGTCTTAATGGCGGGAGCACTATTTTGCAACTTGTTGCATCTGCTAATCCTAAGAAAAGATGCCTCAACGAAAGACTGGGGGCTCACTTGAACCATCTCAAGATACAAGGTTTATAGTCTCCAACAGAGAGCAGTTTTCAATTCAACTTACTGGAGCTGAGAGGGATAAAAAATGCAATTCACACGTTTGTCCCCCAGCTATAAGGAAAATGTGTAATGATTCATAGGGACAACCAACTGGCTATGTTTTACATAAACAAGAAGGAGGGTCAGGTTCCAGAATGTTGTGCAGGGAGGCAGTGCAGATTCTGGAGTGGACAGAAGCGCATTCCATAATATTACAAGTGAGTTACCTCTCTGGGGTGACAAACACTGAGGCAGACTGGCTCAGCAGAATCTTTCACCCCCATGAATGGTCTCAAGATCAGAAATTGGCAGACAGTCTTTTTGTCACCTAGAGCATGCCATTAAGGGTGTGAATCGGTATCAGACACGTTTCCGGTATCGGGTTCGGCTGAAAACCGCGGGAAATCTTCGTTCTCGCGGTTCTTAGCAGTTTTTGTTGGCTGTCTCGTAATGAAAAAAAAAAACCAACCCACCCCGGCCCTTTAAATTTAATTATTTCGAATCCCCACCCTCCTGACCCCCCAAAAACATTTTTAAAGTACCTGGTGGTCCAGCGGGGGTCCCAGGAGCAATCTCCCGCTCTCAGGCCGTCGGCTGCCAGTAAACAAAATGGCGCCAATGGCCCTTTGCCCTTACCACGTGACAGTGGCCATTGGCCACTGTCAGATGGTAGGAGCAATGGACGGCCGGTGCCATCTTAAAAAAAACAAACACTCTAACTTCTATTTATTTGCTGCCTTACTGACTATTAAAAGTACAAAACACTAAATAATATACCCCAATAGTTTTCTTCGCCCCAATATTTAAAAAAAAAAAAAAATTCCCAAGCAAAACTTACTGATTCCTTTCAGACACTAGCAAGGTGATCCTCTCTTCTCAGTGCTCCCACTGGATTGTCAAATGTTTCAATTGGAAGTAGACAAAACTATGAAAAGGGGAAAATGGTATTTCTGTTCAAGGTCATGAAAGGAAAAGATAGTCCCCTCTTCAGAAATAATGTGAAAAAACATATCCACCCCTCTGGTTTGCCAGTCCCTAAATGATTTAGTCAGATATCCAGGTGTAAAGTCAACATTACCAGCAATCGGCAGGAAATGAGACAGATGATAATCCAAGTTTAGAAGTTTACTGTTGGAGGAGTGGACCCTTGGGCCGAGGGGGAGTTGATGGTGCCTGAGTGGGAAACCCTTTTAGGTCCCCACCATCAGCAGGTGAGGCCGGATGTAAAGCAGAGGTCAGATAGAGCTTTGTCAATACCAGCCTGCGTTCCCCACAGGTTGAGCCATTGAGTACCGGGGTTGGCTGGTCTTAGGAGGGCCTCTGTGTGGATGATGAACAAGATCTTCCATGATCTTCTATACTCCAAGGTTGTCGTTTACCTGGATGACATTCTTATCGTCTCAAAAGATTTACCTACTCACCGCCTGGTCGTCCGTCAGGTGCTCCAACATCTGAAAGAGAACCAGCTGTACGCTAAGCTGGATAAATGCTTATTCAAGCAAGAAAGCCTTCTCTTCTTGGAATATATCATCTCTAAACATGGCTTCCCCATGGACCTGAGCAAGCTCCAAAGCATCTGCAATTGGCCCCAGCCATTGGGCCTCTGAGTCCTCCAAAGATTTCTAGGGTTCGCAAATTATTATCACCACTTCATTGTGAATTACTCTTCACTTAGAGCCCTTCTCACTGCGCTTACGCAAAAAGGGGATGACACACAGAATTGGAGTCCCGCAGCAATACCAGCCTTCAACATCTTAAAGGAAGCCTTTCTTCAAGCACCCTGTCTGCGACACCCGGATCCTAACCATCCATTCATCCTGGAGGTAGATGCATCTGCCATTAGAGTTAGGGCTGTCCTGAGCCAGCACTCTCCCACCAGCACTTTACATCCTTGTTCATTCTTCTCTTGAAAATTTTCCCTGATGGAATGCAATTATAGTATTGGCGGTCAGGAACGCCTTGCCATCAAATTGGCTCTGGAAGAATGGCGGCCCTGGTTGGAGGGGGCTCAGCATAAATTCACCATATTTATGGACCACAAGAATTTGGAACACCTCCGGCATGCCCAATGCCTCAACACTTGGCAAGCCTGTTGGTCTCTCTTCTTCCCCCGTTTTAACTTTGAGTTGAAGTACCGCCCAGCCGATAAGAACACCTGAGCTGACACCCTGTCACACTCATTCCAGCCCAAGGACACCATTGAGGAACCCCAGCACATTATTGATCTAGCGTGCATTCATCTTTCGGCAGTCACAACCATTCCCTTGTTGTGTGCCCCTTTGTAGTTCAAAGATTTCTAATTGCGACCCATTAGCCAAAATAGAGGCTACAGGCTTATTATAAAGCACCTCTATCACTTTAAGGAAATAGCCTTCCACACCCACAACTTGTAAAGTGTTAAACATAAACCGCCAGTTTGCCCGATCGAAGGCTTTTTCCGCGTCAAAATTTAAAAGCAAAGAAGGTAACTTTCACCCCCAACTAACCTCTATAGACATGATTACTTTGCGCATATTGGAAACTATATTCCTCCCCTTCACAAAGCCTACTTGCTCTTGACTAATCAGATCTGGTAAAATCAGGCTAATCTGTCAGCCATAAACTTAGCCAATAATTTCACCTCAAAATTCAATAAGGAAATCGACCAATAGGATTCCAGAGCCAAAGGGGTCGCAGCCCAGTTTAGGTAAAACCATCACATAAGTCTTATTTGGAGAGTAGGGAAAGCAGCCTCCAGTCCCCAAGGTGTCATACATCTCTCCCAAAGGTAGTATGATGCGTTCCCACAAAAGCTTAAAAAACTCTCCCGGGTACTCATTGGGACCTGGAGACTTGAGCAACTTAGCTTGTTTAATGCCATCTTGAATTTCTTCTAAATGAATAGGGCCATTCAAAACTTCCTTTTGAATATCCATCAATCCAAGCAAATTAGAATTCACTAAATATTCTTCAACAGAGGTGCCATCAGCCAGTGAAGCCTTATACAACTTCTCATAAAATGCTTTAAGGATGTTACAGATGGCTGCAGTAGAATTAACTACCCAACCTTGATCATCTTTTAAAGTCTTAATAAATTGAGATCCCCCCTAGTTCCGAGTTAGGTTGGCCAGCATTTTCCCCAATTTATTACTACCCTGATAGAATCAGGTTTTATAATATAACAGGGATTTTTGTGCTTGCTGATGTAATAAGGAATTAAGAGTGGCCTGAATTTCTAAATATCGAGTCTTGTGGACAGGAGCAGGATTATGTTCATAAAGCCGCTTAGCCTTCTGCAAATGTTTTTCTAACTGCCATATTTCCTGGGCCATAGCTCTCTTCTGATCTGCCACATACAAAATTATGTCACCTCGGAGTACCACGTTAGCTGTTTCCAAGAACAGTATGGGCTTATTCCTATGGGCAGCATTAAAGTGAGAGTAGTCATCCCATTTTTGGAACAGATACTCAAAGAAATGTTTATTCTCGTATAAATACCTCAGGAATTTCCATAGTCAGCTACGTTCCCTGGGGTGGAAACCCTCTACACCCATCCAAACCACAGCATGATCCAAAATTTCAATTGGTCCTATGTCCACATTCACCACCCAAGAAAAAGATTGATTACAGATTAATAAATAATCTAAGTGGACAAATGTGCCATTTGCACGGGAAAGGTATGTATGCTCTTTAACCAAGGGAGACAGGGTTCTCCAGCCATCTATTAAATCTAAGTTGTGGCAAATATAAGAGAGCTCGTTAGTCTTATGATCCCCCAACAGGCCTTTACCTGATGACCTGTCTAAGGCAGGATCTAAGATGCAATTAAAGTCCCCCCCCCCCCCCCCCCCAACAGCTAGAAACCCTTGAGCAATTTTGGCCAGTAATTTAACTAAATTAATGAAAAAAGAGTGGGTGTAGGAGTTAGGACCATATACATTACAAATCGTGACCAACTGGTCAAATAGAACTCCAAATACCTCAAGAAATTGCCCTTCTGGATTCTTCACCACCCATTGTACTTGAACTGGAACACTTTTCCCTATCAACATAGCAACACCCACTGTCCTATTAGCAGTGTTGCACAGGAGGTGGACCCTTGGCCCGAGGTGGGGTTGATGCTACCCATAGGGCCCACCATCGGGAGGCAGAGCTGACTAGGAAACGGAGGCCAACTGGAGCTTCGCCAATACCAGCCCTCCTTCCCCGCAGGTTGAGCCCTTGGGTGCCGGGGCCAGCTGGTCTTAGGCGGGCCTCCATGTGAAGACTCCCAGTAGATGAGGTGTAAGGGTTGCCGAGGACCAGCAGAGGTATCAAGGGACTGGCGTAGGTCTAGATGAAGCAGGGATCCAGAGACCCGGATGCCAAAAGGAGCAGGACGGGGACAGGTTGCGCCCAGGTAATAGAAGGCCGAAGCCTAAAAGGCCAAGTCCAGGGAAATACCAAAGGCATAGTCGAGGCAAGCTGGTGTCAGGGCAGGCGCCTGAGCAAGACAAGGTGCAGAGACAAGCGGAGCAAAGGTCAAAGCCAGAGGGTCAGTCCAGAGTGTGGTCCAGCGTAGCAAGAGTCAAAGCCAAATAGTCAATCTTGAGTGTGGTCCAACATAGCGAGAGTCAAAGCCAAAGGGTCAGTCCAGCAAGACAAGGAAGGGACCAAGGTATCGGTCAGGAATAGGAGCCAGGAATGGACACAGAAACATAAGAACATACGAAATTGCCATGCTGGGTCAGACCAAGGATCCATCAAGCCCAACAGAGGCCAAACCAGGCCACAAGAACCTGGCAATTACCCAAACACTAAGAAGATCCCATGCTACTGATGCAATTAATAGCAGTAGCTATTCCCTAAGTAAACTTGATTAATAGCAGTTAATGCACTTCTCCTCCAAGAACTTATCCAAACCTTTTTTGAACCCAGCTACACTAACTGCACTAACTACATCCTCTGGAAACAAATTCCAGAGCTTTATTGTGTGTTGAGTGAAAAATAATTTTCTCCAATTAGTCTTAAATGTGCTACTTGCTAACTTCATGGAATGCCCCCTAGTCTTTCTATTATCTGAAAGAGTAAATTTATTTATTTATTTATACTTTTTTTATACCGACCTTCATGAAAAATATCATATCAAATGATTCACATCTACTCGTTCAAGAATTCTCATGATCTTAAACACCTCTATCATATCCCCCCTCAGCCGTCTCTTCTCCAAGCTGAACAGCCCTAACCTCTTCAGCCTTTCCTCATAGGGAAGCTGTTCCATCCCCTTTATCATTTTGGTTGCCCTTCTTTGTACCTTCTCCATCGTAATTATATCTTTTTTTAGATGCGGCGACCAGAATTGTACACAGTATTCACGGTGTGGTCTCACCATGGAACGATATAGAGGCATTATGACATTTTCCGTTTTATTAACCATTCCCTTTCTAATAATTCCTAACATTCTATTTGCTTTTTTGACTGCTGCAGCACACTGAGCCGACGATTTTAAAGTATTATCCACTATGATGCCGATCTTTTTCCTGGGTGGTAGCTCCTAATATGGAACCTAACATCGTGTAACTACAGCAAGGGTTATTTTTCCCTATATGCAACACCTTGCACTTGTCCACATTAAATTTCATCTGCCATTTGGATGCTCAATCTTCCAGTCTTGCAAGGTCCTTCTGTAATGTATCACAATCCGCTTGTGATTTAACTACTCTGAATAATTTTGTATCATCCACAAATTTGCTAACCTCACTCGTCGTATTCCTTTCCAGATCATTTATAAATATATTGAAAAGCACCGGTCCAAGTACAGATCCCTGAGGCACTCCCCTGTTTACCCTTTTCCAATGAGAAAATTGACCATTTAATCCTACTCTCTGTTTCCTGTCTTTTAACCAGTTTGTAATCCACGAAAGGACTTCGCCTCCTATCCCATGACTTTTTAGTTTTCTTAGAAGCCTCTCATGAGGTACTTTGTCAAAAGCCTTCTGATCAGGAACCAGGAACGAAGGGCAACTAGCACACGAACAAATGTGGAGACCTGTTGCCAAGGCAAGGAACTAGTGGCAGGCCCTGCCTTGTATAACAGGGCCCAATGATGTCATCATCCAGGGCCGCGGGCTAGTTTCCTGCCGCGGCCCCTTTAAAGGTACGAGAGGCGCGCACGCCTAAGCCAAGGCCCACTGGAGGCTGGATAAAGGCGTCTCCCCGCAGGCCACGCGGGGAGACCCGCCGAGAACTGAGGTGGTTCGCAGAGGAGTCAGGAACAGCCGAGGAGGCAGCAGGCGCTTGTGGACAATGGCGGCTGCCCACAGCTGCGAGCGAGGATGGTCCAGGCCTGGGAGCAGAGCTGCAAGGGTGATTAGGTCCGGTCGCGGGCCTACCGTGGACGGGACATGCAACAGCAGGCTGAGAAAATTAAACTTCTCCCACCCACATTTGATGCAACTTTTGATATTTTGCTTCATTCAGATGCGTTTCCTGTGTAAGAGCTATATGTACCTTTTGGCATTGTAAAGCTTGTAAAATTTTGTACCTCTTATAGACAGATCCTATCCCAGAAACATTCCAGGATGCCTATCTAATAGAGGTATGAGACATTATCTCAACTCAGCAAGGATCACAACCTAGGATCACATTCCATGTCTTCAGTATTCCATGTCTTCAGTATTCCATGTCTTCAGTGTTCCATCTCTTCAGTATTCCATCTCTTCAGTATTCCATGTCTTCAGTATTCCATAGGGATGTGAATCGTGTCCTCGATCGTCTTAACGATCGATTTTGGCTGGGAGGGGGAGGGAATCGTATTGTTGCCGTTTGGGGGGGTAAAATATCGTGAAAAATCGTGAAAAATCTAAAAATCTAAAAATCGCAAAACCGGCACATTAAAACCCCCTAAAACCCACCCCCGACCCTTTAAATTAAATCCCCCACCCTCCCCCCCCCCCCCCCCAAATGAGTTAAATAACCTGCGGGTCCAGCGGCGGTCCGGAACGGCAGCGGTCCGGAACGGGCTCCTGCTCCTGAATCTTGTTGTCTTCAGCCGGCGCCATTTTCCAAAATGGCGCCGAAAAATGGCGACGGCCATAGACGAACACGATTGGACGGCAGGAGGTCCTTCCGGACCCCCCGCTGGACTTTTGGCAAGTCTCGTGGGGGTCAGGAGGCCCCCCACAAGCTGGCCAAAAGTTCCTGGAGGTCCAGCGGGGGTCAGGGAGCGATTTCCCGCCGCGAATCGTTTTCGTACGGAAAATGGCGCCGGCAGGAGATCGACTGCAGGAGGTCATTCAGCGAGGGTTCTGGCGCCTCGCTGAACAACCTCCTGCAGTCGATCTCCTGCCGGCGCCATTTTCCGTACGAAAACGATTCGCGGCGGGAAATCGCTCCCTGACCCCCGCTGGACCTCCAGGAACTTTTGGCCAGCTTGTGGGGGGCCTCCTGACCCCCACGAGACTTGCCAAAAGTCCAGCGGGGGTCCGGAAGGACCTCCTGCCGTCCAATCGTGTTCGTCTATGGCCGCCACCATTTTTCGGCGCCATTTTGGAAAATGGCGCCGGCTGAAGACAACAAGATTCAGGAGCAGGAGCCCGTTCCGGACCGCTGCCGTTCCGGACCGCCGCTGGACCCGCAGGTTATTTAACTCATTTGGGGGGGGTTCGGGAGGGTGGGGGATTTAATTTAAAGGGTCGGGGGGGGGTTTTAGGGGGTTTTAGTGTGCCGGCTCACGATTCTAATGATTTATAACGATAAATCGTTAGAATCTCTATTGTATTGTGTTCCATAACGGTTTAAGACGAAATTAAAATTATCGGACGATAATTTTAATCGTCCTAAAACGATTCACATCCCTAGTATTCCATCTCTTCAGTATTCCATGTCTTCAGTATTCCATCTCTTCAGTGTTCCATCTCTTCAGTATTCCATGTCTTCAGTATTCCATCTCTTCAGTATACCATCTCTTCAGTATTCCATGTCTTCAGTATTCCATGTCTTCATATTCCATCTCTTCAGTATTCCATGTCTTCAGTATTCCATGTCTTCAGTATTCCATCTCTTCATATTCCATCTCTTCAGTATTCCATCTCTTCATATTCCATCTCTTCAGTATTCCATGTCTTCAGTGTACCTTCTGAGCTTCCCAGCCTAAGCTTGGAATCATTCCCCTCAAGCAGATGGGTAATCTGCTTGAGGGGAATGTTCTTTGTAACTTGTTCTTTGTAACTTTTGTTTTGTAACTTTGTAACTTTTTTTTATAACTTTTGTAACTTTTGTTTTGTAACTTTGTAACCTGTTCTTTGTAACTTTTGTTTTGCTTGTACATCCTCTTTTGCTGGTTAAGGTTAATGTTATTACCCCCCCCCCCCCCCCCCCCTGTTTCTTGTAAACCAATACGATATGATCTGTATCATGAATGTCAGTAGAAAAAAAAAGTATTAAATAAATAAATAAATAAATAAATAAATAAATAAATAAATAAATAATCACAGCCCTCCAAAAGAAACATTCCTTAAGTACAATACTCAGAGTATTTCCCCCCCCCCCCCCCCCCACCATCTGTACACTCTTGACCAATGATAGCTTCCCAAAAAACAAAACCACTTTGCCTACTCCAGATATCACCCCCACCTCCCAAATCCCCAACTCCCCAAGCCTTCTTGTGAAACCACCCACACATAGGGCAAGAGACCATCGTATATGTGTGTGATCTTCTCTCCTCATCAAAACATCAGTATAAGTACAAGAAACCACAACAAACAAACAAACAAAAAAATTGTCCACAGAGAGCCTTCCTCAATACGTCCATTATAAAATCCAGAAAGTAAATCTCTCACTGCCCACCCGTGTCCTTCCATGGCAGGTTTCATGTGGAGACTCAGAATCAACAAATGCAAAGTTCTATGGCAGAAATCGGCAATGACCCCAGTATCTCGTCAAGCGTCCTTCACTGAAGCCCTGTAACCAAGGAATCCCACTACTGTCACCAAAAAAACTGTCAGCAACTGCACAACATCATAGGTGCCAAGAAACAAATTGCCAAGCACAATCAGAACTGATCGAGTCACAGTTTCAACAAAAAAACAACTCAGTCAAGGGACTGTCAGTGTACCCCATCCGATTGCAGAGAGCTCAGACATGCAGCTGCTTCATCCACAGTTTCATCCACAAGAACTTTATTGTTCCTGTTGACCCGCAGTTTCACTGCAGCGAGAATGAAATCTTACTCTCTGCTAGGCCGGCACATATTGAGGCAAAGGCCTTTCTTCAGGCCTCCAGCAGAGCTGAGTAATCAGGGAAAATGAAAAATAGGCTCCCCTTCAAAGGCCACACTTCGGCTCTTCCGGTAAGTCTGCAACACGTCCATCTTGTGTGCTGAATTTAAGAATTTCACAATTACTGGACAGGGACGGGATCTCTGATCACTTCGGGCACCTAAGTGATGAGCTCCTTCAAGGCGCCAATTCCCATGCCACTACGAATCGAGTTGGAAAGTGTGAGGCAGCCATTCCTTCCACACTGTCAGAAGATCATTATCCTGAACGCTTTCCGGTATGCCTATAAATTGGAGGTTCCCTCGGCGGGACTGATCCTTCAAGTCATCCAGTTTATTGGCTTGTTGATCTCAATCGTGTTTGAGGGACTCAGTCTCCTCCTTCATCCAAATCAGAGATCTGAGATTCCATCTCTTGAATCCGTTTCATAGAGTCGGCCAGCAAAGTAAATATCTCATCAAATCTGTTGTAGACTTTCTCAAATTTACCATCCAGAGGAGCTACAACTGTGGCCGCCACGTCAGCTTCTCCTGGGCCGCGAGCCGTCGGGGATGGAGGCGCGCTCGAGGAGGCCGCCATCTTAGAGCTCACCACTCTGTTCCTGTCCCTCTCTTTTCGCTGTGGTTTTGAGGCCATGCTGCCTTTGAAAAGGAATGTGCAAATATTCTAACACCGGATCGTAAAGACAGGAGTGAGAAAATTATACAAACGATGAAGTTAAACACCAAAGATGAGAGCTGATCAGGCACACATCCTACAAGGTCAGAATTAATAACAAGGAATCTGCCCCCATCCTATCAGACCAAGGCGTACCTCAAGGTTCATCCCTCTCTCCCACCCTATTCAACGTCTACCTCCTCCCCCTCTGCCATCTGCTATCACAACTCAAACTTACTCATTACCTCTATGCAGACGACATCCAGATCCTCATCCCCATTACAGAATCTATTCAAAAAACCTTCGCCTACTGGGAGAATTGTCTTCAACCAATTAAACAACTACTCTCCAGCCTGAACCTGATTCTAAACTCTAGCAAAACAGAGTTGCTACTGATCTCACACAACCCGAACACCCACACACCCAGCCTGACACAAACCACAACTTTTAACATGGAGCTCTCTGCCGACGTCAGGAATCTAGGAGCATGGCTTGACAACCAACTTAACCTAAAAAAATTCATAAACACAACCACCAGGGATTGCTTCTTTAAACTACAGGTCCTAAAGAAACTAAAGCCACTCTTTCACTTCAATGACTTTCGTCTCGTTCTTCAATCCATTATTTTTTCGAAACTTGACTACTGCAACTCAATCTTACTGGGCCTTCCCACCATCAGCATCAAACCCCTACAGATAGTACAAAATGCCGCAGCCAGAATCCTAACTAACTCTAATAAAAGAGACCATATTACCCCTATCTTGAGCAACCTCCACTGGCTACCCATCAAACAGAGAATCCTATATAAAACATTAACCATCATTCATAAAGCAATTCATAACGACGCACCTATATCTCTACAAACCCAACTTCGTCCACTCTCATCTGCCAGACCCATCAGAAGCGCCTACAAAGGCACATTAGTCGCAGCTCCGGCCAAATCAACACGAAGAAAAAGAGCACTCTCCACTGCGGGATCACACCAATGGAATGCGCTCCCACCAGACCTTTGACTCGAACCCAATCTACTAGAGTTTAAAAAAAGGTTAAAAACCTGGCTTTTCAGGCAAGCGTTCCAATTCCCAGAGTGTAACTAGACACCTCCTCCTGACTCTCAAATCCTGACTCTTAACTAGGCACCTCCTCCTGACTCTCAAATCCAACCATTGCAGGGTGTCACTAACACATTGACACTTAATTTCATACCCGCACTTACTTATTCTCATGTCTATTTAACAGTCGTTATTCACCTTTATATAGCCGCTTTTTGCAGACCATATTCGTTACTAAAATTCCTTGTAAAAAGATGAACTCACACATACTATTCATTACACGGTTAAGGTTTTGTTAATTGTTAAATTTGTTAAATATAATTATTATTACGTTCAATGTTCATTGTAATAAGGTTAAATAGTTGTAATAAGGTTCAATGGCTGATTGTTATTGTTCAATGTTCCATGTAAAAAAAAACCCCGGTCTAACCTCCCAGACCAGGGCAACCTTTTCGTTACTTGTAAACCGGATTGATTTGTATTGTATACAGGAATTCCGGTATATAAAAATTAAAAATAAATAAATAAAATAAATAAATAAATCACTCCATCACGTCACATGGTCTCCGCATTTGAGAATTTATAGGAGTGGTGGGTTCAATGTACTCGGACTAAGAACCTGACATATACAGTATCTCATGCATGTATTCATTGTAGATATCCTGAAAACCAGTCTGGCTAGGCGGTACCCAAGGACCAGGTTGCAAACCACTGCCCTAGAGTAATTCTTTAATATTATGAGTTATGCTGAACACATTCTCCTCTAACAATTCAGCTTTAGAACAAAATCACGAGTGCTTGGTTCCTGTGGGATAAGAGAAAATGCTGAAGATGATTTTTTTCGGCCCGGCAGCTTCTTTTTGCTTGTTTGTGCTTCCAGCTCATTCAGAACCCATCTAACATTGCATCCTAAATTTAGCCATTAGATGTCACCGTTGAGCAATGGCTGAATCTCCCTCCTCTCCGTGAGCTGTAAATACTACCCTCTGCAGCATTCTCCGCCCGGACCATTTACTTTTTACCAGGGGCGATTTTATCTCAATGAACATAGAGCCAAGGCCCCGAGTCTCATCACCTCCAATTCAAAGACTGGCGCAGTTTACAATAAAAACAGTCACAAGTTACTAGGGGTGTGTGTGTGTGTGTGGGGGGGGGGGGGGTTTCATTGTTTGATTTTGTTAAAATGGTTTGGGGGAGGTGTTTATTTTGGGTTTCCCTAATTTTGGAGTTGGTGCGCACTAATGGTACTTAGTGCGCACTAACTGGATGTTAGCGCACACAGACTATTAAAACAACATAAAATCATAACCAAAATACAATTACATAAAAGCATTCCTAAAAATACCATCTTCAACCTTTTTCTAAATATCTTTGTCTGTCGCTGTTATAGATGTACTCTGTGCGTGTGGTAAAACACAAGGACACAAAGGGCCAGTGTCCCACAGGCTGTTTTCTGACAGGACCCTCTATCAAAACATAAAGAAGACTGGTGTTGGAGGCCCTGAACACAAATGAAGCCAGTATCATGCAGGCTCTCTTCCTGACAGAATCTGCTATTCAAGGAAACACAAAGCCACCCTCATATGCTCACACTGTGAGTCAGCACAACCGTAGATACCAGGATAAACAACGTATTTATTATTAATGCTAGATTATGCTCCAGAAATACGCCTGGGGGAATTCTGCGCACAAAAAATTTAAAATTCTGCGCACAAAAACTTAAAACTCTGTAAACTTTATATTGGTCAGAATAACACAATTTACATGACAGTCTTTAAGTAATTACATTCTAAATCAATGCAGAAAAAGATGCAGAATTTTAAATATTTTGAGCAGAATTTCCCTACAAATTCACTGTAAGAGTTTCTCTTCCACTCACTCTCCCTACTCCCCTGGCCACTTTGCTCTCTCAGGCCCCAACTCCTCCACCTGCCAGTATCTCTCCCCTCCACCTCTAGGCTCAACCCCTTCCACTCTATTGCCAGTCCCAGTTTGACCCCATTCTCAGTACTGCCCCTCACACATGCTCCCTCTGTCCCTCCCTCTCTCTAGTACACATACCCACACCCTCATACAGGCTCCCTCACTCTCTCACACACTCACACAGACCCTCATACAGGGTCCCTCTCTCTTGCATACACACCCTCACAAGCTCCCTTTCTCTCTCACACATACATCCTCACACAGGCTACCTATGTCTCTCTCACACACCCGTTCACACAGACTCTCTCTCACACATACACAATCCCTTCACACAGGCTTGCACCCTCACACACACACGATCCCTTTTTCATACACACGAGCTCCCAATCTCTCACACACATACACACTCCTTCACAATCTCCTCATATAGGCTCCCCTCTCTCTGAAACCCACACTTAGTCATCCCCCCAGTCTCTTACCTCCCATGCTCTCTCTCACCCCCTCCTGCTCTCTCTCACCCTCCCCTCCTCTCTCTTACATCCCCTCCCCTCATATAGGCTCCTTCTCTCTGAAACCCACACTCAAGCAATGTAATAAGAGCATGTCGAAAACGCGTGTCCAAATGGCTGTTAAACGGTGTGCTCAGCTGAACGCACCATGTTATATCGGCCTGTTGGTGTTTACTCCTCTTCTTCTCACAGTTGTTTTTACAATCACGTGATGCGGAGTTGGTGTGAGAATGCTAAATCCAATGAGGCCTACCTTCTGAATATGTCCTAAACCAAGATTGTCAGGCCAAGTAATCCCGTTACGATCTCCAACTTGTCCTTGCTGGCTGCAGGGAGCACCGTACCATCCTATTGTTGCCTCCAATAATTGTCTCACACCGCCCCCACCTCCTGCACAGACACAGAGGTAGAGTGTGGGATAGGCACATGCAGCAGTTTGGACTGCTTGTTATGGCTGCTCCCACCTGTTTTCTGCTCCTTTTTCTGCCACTGTTCCTCTCTCTTCCTCCCTTTGCCGCCATCAGGAGGGAGGAGAGATACCCCCCCCCCCCCCCCGGGTCCCACAGTCATTATTTCCTCCATCGGGCTGGCTGGCTCGAAGGAAAGAGCCACCACTGTTAAGGAGGAGGGAGGGACTGCTGTTTGGGAGCCAGAGGTGGAATGGCCCAGTAGTAGCAGGATTAGCTGAAGGTGGTGAGGGAAATAGTGGGTCTGGAAAGATGGTCGGGTGGGGTGAGCAGAGGATAAGGAGCCTGGGAGAGGTGGGCTCAGTTTAAGGGCTCGGGGGGATGGCGGACAGAGCCAGATGATCAGGGAGAGGGGTCAGGGTTGGGTAAAGGGAGGGCATCAGGGAGAGAGTGGGGGAAGAGGAATTTGTGGGATGGTGGGTAGAGGCAGGGGGAGCAGGGGTGGGGTCTTCTGGGGTGAGAGGAGGAGGAACATTTGGCCTTAGTTCAGGCCCTGTATTGGCAGCATCTGGAGAGGGCAGGAGTAGGGGGCGGAAAGCAGCAGTGGTGGAGAGTGGGGATGTGTTTATTTTTCCACTGTTGCACTGCAGACACAGCCTGTCATCTTGGGATTCCCCGTTTAGTTTAGATTGTTATTTTATTTTGTTTGCACGTTTCTATTTCTTTTTTTTTAAATTAATTTTTATTGAGAGCCAAAGCAGAAAATATAACCGTTCACTAAACAATGGAAAACAACCTTACAGCTCAAACCTTTTTGATGTGTCAATAATAATAATAAATAATAATAGCATAACCAATTCCCTCTTCCCTCTTCCTTTTCCCCCATCCCCTCTCCACACCCTTAGATAAGGAGCATCATTGAAGCTTTTTAGAGGACCAGGATCACAGAAATCCAACTCAGACAGGAAGATTCTCCGTAAAAAAGAGGAAAAGCTCTATGCCGATGATGTTCTCTTATTTCTTACAGAATTATCCAAATCTCTACCAGCACTGCTAGATCTTTTCGATAACTTCCGTCAGGTGGCAGGATATACGATAAACTATTCTAAACCTGAATATCTTTTGGTAGGACCGAATATATGGCACTCGCAGGCCCTGGCAGGTTTTCGGGAAGCTCAGGAAGGGTTCAAATATTTAGACCTCTGGATCCCCAAGGACTATGCACAGCTGTACAAAACTAACTATAAAGCTGGTTTTCAGACCATTAAGGCGGATTTGAGAAGATGGGTCTCTCTACCAATTTCCCTTTTCGGGCGTGTAAATCTAGTCAAGATGGCCAATCTGCCGCGGCTGCTGTATCCCTTTATGCACTTGCCGTTTGATGTGCCCGTACGAGTTTTGCAAGATCTTCGGAGTGCAATTTCCTCTTTCTTATGGAAAGGCAAACCCCCCTCGACTTAAATATGATGCCGTGGTTCCCTCACAGGAGAAGGGGAGGCCTTAAATTGCCAAATGTTTTATGGTATTATTGGTCTTGTCGCCTAGCTTGCATACGGGTTTGGCTGGCAGTTAGACCCTCCAGAGGCCTGGTACCGGAAAAGTGCACAGAAAAGCAGTAAAAACTGCTTTTCTGTGCACCCTCTGACTTAACATCATGGCGATATTAAGTCGGAGGTCCCGAAGGGTAAAAAAAAGTTAAGAAAAAAAAAAATTTGAATTCGGCCCGCGGCTGTTGGGCCGAAAACCGGATGCTCAATTTTGCCGGCGTCCGGTTTCCGAGCCCGTGACTGTCAGCGGGCTCGAGAGCCGACGCCAGCAAAATTGAGTGTCGGACGTCAAACCCGCTGACAGTCGCCGCTCTGGGCTAAAAGGAGGCGCTAGGGACGCGCTAGTGTCCCTAGTGCCTCCTTTTGCCCGATTCTACCGCACCACCTCATTTGCATACTGTATCGCACTCACCGGCGAGTGGCCGGTCCGCTCTCCCGCGTTTTTACTGAATCGGCCTGAGTGTAAATAGTAATGCAACGATGAGCTCCTTTGAGCCAGTGTCACCACTCCTTGAATGCGAACTTAATGGCCAGCAGTTCTCTTTCACTGATCCCATAGTTGCGCTCTGCGGGAGAGAATTTTTTTTTTTAAAGAAGGAGCATGGATGGAGAATGCCCTTATCTGAGTGTTGACTCAAGACTGCCCCTACTCCCAGAGTGAATGCATCTACATTGATTGTGAAGGGTTAAATGGGATCAGGATGGTGGAGACAGTGTTTTTCTAGGAAGGCGTCCTTCAACTCTTGGAAGGCTGTGATGGTTTCTGGAGTCCATACCTTAGTGTCTGCTCCCTTGTGGGTGAGAGCCGTAAGAGGAGCCACAATCTTATAATAGTTGGGAATTAAGTGCTGGTAATAGTTGACAAAGCCTAAGAATCTTTGCAGGGCCCATAGGCCAGTGGGTTGTGGCCAGTCGGATTCTTTTGATCTTATTTGGGTCCATATAGAAGCCCTTGCTGGAGATGATGTATCCCAGGAAGGGAAGACACTTTTTGAGCTTCGCGTACAGCTTGTTGTCATACTGTCTCTGGAGGATTAGATGTACGTCCCGGCGGTGAGAGTCAATGTCTTTGGAGAAAATGAGGATGTCATCAAGATAGACGATGACACAGACATAGAGAAAGTCTCTGAAGATTTCATTTTTCCTTTTCTGAAATATTGCAGGTGCATTACATAACCCAAAAGGCATTATGAGGTACTCAGTATCCATCTCTTGTATTGAATGCCGTGGTCTACTTGTCTCCAGGCAAAAGCCAGATTAAGTTATAGGCACCACGGAGGTATAACTTAGTGAAGACCCTTGATCCTTGGAGACAGTCAAATAACTCAGCGATAAGCGGTAAAGGTTACCGATCTTTCTTTGTAATCACATTTAAGCCTCTGTGATTGATGCAGGGGCGTAGAGTGCCATCTTACTTGGAGATGAAAACAGAGCTCACCGGTTGTATCATTTCCTTCTCCTTCATGGTTACCTGTCTGTGGAGCCAGGTTGCCAGAAATACCATCATTCCCCAAAGGAGAGGAAACAACCCCAAGACCAGGACCGGCTGTACCCAAGCAGGCAGGGGAGCTCTGCAAAAAAAAAAAAAAAAAGACGCTGAACCAGCCAAGGACTTCCATTGTCGCTGCAAGCGGTCAAGCTAGCAGGAACCCACGTCTCTGTAAGCCGGAGGTAAACTCGGCACGGGGCTTAGAGGCATCTCCCCCACAGGCAGATGCGACTCTTCCATGCCGCTCCACACAGCGGGCTCTCCGGTTCTCTGAACTTCCACCACAGTGGCCAAGTTAGGTAGAAATAGTTTGCTGTCCTGGGGAAGGAGCGGGATCAGGAGGAAAAACCCCTAACCTTCCCTTTATCTTTGGAAGGCGTATTCGAAGAAATCTTCCAAAAGTAACTCGAAATCAGGGAGAAGAAATAAACAAACAAGGCCACTTCTACGCTGCCATCTTAAAACCCCCCATTATTTATCTCTGCTCAGTCCACATTTATTTTATTTATTTATTTACTACTTTTTACTATACCGACGTTCAGGACAAAAGTCTTATCACACCGGTTTACATCAAACCAAAAACTGGTACAACTTACATATAACACATGAGTAGTCAAGATAACATCAGGATAAACTAATATAATGATAACTTAGAACTTAATTCCGACCTTAACTGATTTCTTAAGGAAGGACAGGGCTGTCAGCAGGGAGTTATGCGAGGCTTCAACACATTCTAAGGCTTCAACACATGATAAGCTCATGAGGGCAGGAACCTGGTTTATAGTAGCTCGCTACACTGGGAAGAGAGTTTAACATGAAGTTGTTCTAACAGATTTGGGGAGTAGTTTTAGGAGCTGAAA
Source organism: Rhinatrema bivittatum (assembly GCF_901001135.1). Classification (NCBI taxonomy): domain Eukaryota; kingdom Metazoa; phylum Chordata; class Amphibia; order Gymnophiona; family Rhinatrematidae; genus Rhinatrema; species Rhinatrema bivittatum. The sequence goes on from NC_042622.1 coordinate 267,553,401, forward strand.
GATTGGATATATAGAGGGAAGCACCAGAATCCAATTGAGGATACATCAGGCTGGATTAACTTGTGTTTATTGAGGCCTAAAGATCTTTATTATCTATTCTAAATCACGTCTGAAGATCTTTGTTACATGCCTTGTGAATTGTTACATCCACTTGTCTGGATAATGGTTGCAGTGGCTTTGCACAATAGTGGCAATGCACAATAACTAATAGGAAGTGTAATCTGGGCAAAAGCAAACCAGAAAAAAGGGTTGGAATTGATGGGTGTCTGATGTCTCTGTACCCAATGTCTCTGTAGTATTCAGAGACATCATCTCCTGCAGCCACGAGACATGGGGCCCTGGCCAAATTAGCAGGCCAATACAGTACAGTGCGCTGTTAACCCGCCACTGGACGCGCGTTTTCCCTTACCCCTTATTCAGTAAGGGGAGGAAAACGCGCGTCCAACCCGCGGCACCTAATAGGGCCCTCAACATGCAAATGCAAGTTGACGGCCCTATTAGGTATTCGCGCGCAATTCAGAAAGTAAAATGTGCAGCCAAGCCGCACATTTTACTTTCAGAAATTAGCGCCCACCCAAAGGTAGGCGCTAATTTCTTCCAGCACTGGGAAAGTGCACAGAAAAGCAGTGAAACTGCTTTTCTGTGCCCCCTCCGACTTATTATCATGGCGATATTAAGTCGGAGGTCCCGAAGGGTAAAAAAAGTTTAAAAAAAAAAAATTGAATTCAGCCCGTGGCTGTCGGGCCGAAAACCGGACGCTCAATTTTGCTGGCGTCCGGTTTCTGAGCCTGTGGCTATCAGCGGGCTCGAGAACCAACGCCGGCAAAATTGAGCGTCGGCTCTCAAACCCGCTGACAGCCGCCGCTCCTGTCAAAAAGGAGGTGCTAGGGACGCGCTAGTGTCCCTAGCGCCTCCTTTTGCCCGTTTTTATCGCCGGGCCTAATTTAAATACTGAATCGAGCGCACCGGCGAGTGGCCAGTGCATGCGCCGGGAGAGCAGGCGTTCTCCCGCTCTCCCTCGGACTTTACTGTATCGGCCTGATTGTGAGCAGTGGTGATCTTCTGCCAGATGATGCCAGTCTGAAACCTTTGAAAACTTGCTTGCTTTTCCTCAGAAGCGGAGATTGCCATTGGCTTTGACCCAGGATCTTTTTCTGGTTTGTTTTTTTTTAATTACCACTGATGCACAACTTGTTTGCACACCCTGAGTGTGCATGTGGCAGATAGCTCCTCAGACAATGGGAAATGAATTTTCTTTTCTGAACTTAATGCATGATTAATGTGCTTGAGGGTTAGAGAGATTCTGGTTCCCCTTTGTTACTGCAGCCTGCAGGATCTGGGTGAAAAGCTGAGTTAATTCATGCTTTGTATAATGCTTTTTGTGCAGGTCGAGGCACATTTTTTCCCAGCAGAGCTTAGCACAAAAGGGATCCCCGGAGAGGAAAGAATGCTGAGCAGTGACTACAACACCCAGATCTGGAACTGTCCCAGTGTTCTACAGAAAAACCCGATAAGGTCTCAAGCAAACAGAGCCTTTCAGTCAGCAACTGACCCCCTGAATCTGAACTGGAAGATGTGATGGTTTGGAAGATTTGCTCAGGGGCATGGGACCTCTGATCTCGAAGACTAGGGGGGGGGGGGGGGAGGAGAGCTCAGGGATGGGCACAAGTATACAGAGTTCCTTAGCGCTGGAGAGCTCGGGATGAGCACAGGGATACAGAGCCTGTCATCTCCAGCACTGGAGGGATCAGGGGATGGGAGCAGGGATACAGAGCCTGTCACCTCTAGGACTGGAGGGATCAGGGGATGGGAGCAGGGATACAGAGCCTGTCATCTCCAGCACTGGAGGGATCAGGGGATGGGAGCAGGGATACAGAGCCTGTCACCTCTAGGACTGGAGGGATCAGGGGATGGGAGCAGGGATACAGAGCCTGTCATCTCCAGCACTGGAGGGATCAGGGGATGGGCGCAGGGATACAGAGCCTGTCACCTCTAGGAAGTGAGAAATCGGGGGACTGGCATGGGGATACAGAGCCTGTCACCTCTAGGACTGGCGGGATCAGGGGATGGGTACAGGGATACAGAGTCTGTCACCTCTAGGACTGGAGGGATAAGGGGATGGGAGCAGAGATACAGAGCTTGTCACCTCTAGGACTGGAGGGATCAGGGGATGGGAGCAGGGATACAGAGCCTGTCACCTCTAGGACTGGAGGGATCAGGGGATGGGTGCAGGGATACAGAGCCTGTCACCTCTAGGACTGGAGGGATCAGGGAATGGGAGCAGGGATACAGAGCCTGTCACCTCTAGGACTGGAGGGATCAGGGGATGGGCGCAGGGATACAGAGCTTGTCACCTCTAGGACTGGAGGGATCAGGGGATGGGTGCAGGGATACAGAGCCTGTCACCTCTAGGACTGGAGGGATCAGGGGATGGGTGCAGGGATACAGAGTCTGTCACCTCTAGGACTGGAGGGATAAGGGGATGGGAGCAGAGATACAGAGCTTGTCACCTCTAGGACTGGAGGGATCAGGGGATGGGAGCAGGGATACAGAGCCTGTCACCTCTAGGACTGGAGGGATCAGGGGATGGGTGCAGGGATACAGAGCCTGTCACCTCTAGGACTGGAGGGATCAGGGGATAGGAGCAGGGTTACAGAGCCTGTCACCCCTAGGACTGGAGGGATCAGGGGATGGGCACAGGGATACAGAGCCTGTCATCTCTAGGACTGGAGGGATCAGGGGATGGGAGCAGGGATACAGAGCCTGTCACCTCTAGGACTGGAGGGCTCAGGGGATGGGAGCAGGGATACAGAGCTGTCACCTCTAGGACTGGAGGGATCAGGGGATGGGAGCAGGGATACAGAGCCTGTCACCTCTAGGACTGGAGGGATCAGGGGATGGGAGCAGGGATACAGAGCCTGTCACCTCTAGGACTGGAGGGATCAGGGGATGGGCACAGGGATACAGGGCCTGTCACCTCTAGGACTGGAGGGATCAGGGGATGGGAGCAGGGATACAGAGCCTGTCACCTCTAGGACTGGAGGAATCAGGGGATGGGAGCAGGGATACAGAGCCTGTCACCTCTAGGACTGGAGGGATCAGGGGATGGGCACAGGGATACAGGGCCTGTCACCTCTCGGACTGGAGGGATCAGGGGATGGGAGCAGGGATACAGAGCCTGTCACCTCTAGGACTGGAGGGATCAGGGGATGGGAGCAGGGATACAGAGCCTGTCACCTCTAGGACTGGAGGGATCAGGGGATGGGAGCAGGGATACAGAGCCTGTCACCTCTAGGACTGGAGGGATCAGGGGATGGGAGCAGGGATACAGAGCCTGTCACCTCTAGGACTGGAGGGATCAGGGGATGGAAGCAGGGATACAGAGCCTGTCACCTCTAGGAAGTGAGAGATCGGGGGACTGGCACGGGGATGCAGAGCCTGTCACCTCTAGGACAGGGTGGGTTCTCCGGAGATGGGCTTGGGGATACAGAGTCTGTCATCTCTCAGGGAGGAAGTCTCAGGAAAGGGACACGGAGATACAAAGCCTGTAACATTTTTTTTTCAGGGAATTATTTTTCCCCCTTCCAGAACTTACAGGAATTTAAAGCCTTGAGCAAATAAAAAATGCGCTGTTTCAATATCCTGCAGCCAGCAGATTCATGTTTTCTGCACTTGATTTGCTGGATTCTTAAATCTTGTCCTTAAGGCAAGTGCAGATGTTCTGATCAGACACCAGCTGGCTTTCTTGGACCTGACAAGTGACCCAGTTCAAGGAGGAAACGTTTTTAGGCCATCTCTGGATTTCTGACAACTCCATCCCCGTGCATTCTGATATCTTTAGTGCTGAGCTCAGATACCTCAGGAACTACAAACACCACAGTGCACTGGCATGGAAATTCGTACACCAGGACTGGCCAAAAGGCTCCTGGCTTGAACTGGGTCATTTGACAGCTCTGACGTCTATAGTAAAGCAATAGCCACGCCTTGGATCCAGGTTACCCCGAACAGGTTGATCCAGGTCTGGTTTTGCTCATTGCATACATTGACTTGTCATTCCAATTCCTTTTGGAAAGGCAGGGACTATAAGTTTAAGGTTATAAGATGACTTCAGGTGATCAGAGACTAGTCGAGCCCTGAGACTCACTTGGTTTTGCCTCACTGCATGCTGGGACTTTTTTTTTTTTTTTAATTAAGAAAAATTGGAACTACTGGTTCATAAATGCAGTAGGGCAAAACCAGAACTGGATCAGCCTATCAGGCTTGACCTGGGTCAAGGCAGCAGGAAACCTTCCATGTAAGAGTCAAAAAAAACAAACAAATCTCCTCAGGGGAGAAAGAAACCTGCCCTGACCGCACTGATTACCGTGACCTTAATGCCATTGGCCTGCAGCCTATGAAAAGCAGCTCAGTATTTGGCCGGTACCCAGGAGCGCACAGACACACTCCGATCTGAGAGGGAGCTCTGGGCAGGCTGCCAGCAGCAGCAGCAGTTGGTTTGGGTTTATTTATGCTCTTGGCGCCAAAATTCAAAAAGTGCTCTGCACTGATTCAAAACAAAACAAAACTAAAAAACCAAGGAGGAGGGAGAGCTTGAGAGGAGGCTGAGCTTGCAGGCAGCAGCAGCGGAGCTGAGGGAGAACTCGGTGCATATGACTCATAACCACAGGCCCCTTCTGTTGTTGTCTTTTTTTTTCTTGCCTGACAGGGCATGCAGGGAAAGCGGGTCCTCCTGGTCCCTTGTCTCCCGAGCACACGATGCGGCCAGCTGCGTTTTACACGGGGCAGTCAGCGCCAGCTTCCAGTTTCAGGCCTCTCCTCCCCTTTTGGCCAGTTTAGGGGGATATGCAATGACCTAAATCCACGTGACAGGAGCTCAGGATGTTTATAACAACATCCCGCATCGCTCTTCGCTCCCAGAAATCCCCCTATCCCCCCCCTCCCCCGGAGTGCAGGAGAAGAGCCGGATCCAGTGCCGGCGCGAGGATCCGCAGCCGCCCTGGGTGATGTCGTCACCGGCTCACGTGGCTCTCACTCCCCGTTCCACCCCGAACCGCCAAAGCACGCGCCTCCGGTCCCTGCTGCTGCGGCCGCCCGCTATCTTCTTTTCTCCCGCTTGACGAACCGTCAATCGCGCGCCACTGCCGCTCTCATCCCTCCTGCGTGCATTTGAAAAAAAAAAAAAAAAAAAAAACGGCGCCCTTGCATCTTCCTATGCCACCCTGCTCACTCCCGGTGCTCTAGGGGGTGATCGCCTAGTCCCGCCTAATACTCGCGCTGGGCCTGGTCAGATCTGAGCACAGGGTAGGCAAGACGGAGTCTGCATAAAAAAAAAAAAGGACGACAAAATAATAGTTCCCTATTTTTTAGAGATTTTTCAAAAATAAACTCTTTATCCTTTTCTAGGGAAAAAGATACAAAAAGAGTAGCTCTCTTATTTATGATGTCAATAGATTCTTCCAAAAAAAGTAGACACTCCTGTTTTTCCAGACGTTTCAAGGGTCACTCAGGTGTGCAGGAAACAGTTTTCGGTTTCGAAAAGTAAGACTATTGAATTGGGTGCAACTTTTTATTTAGGTTCCCATGTAGATGTTTAGTCAATTATCAAGGCAAGAAATTTATTTTTAGTATGCCACAACATCTAGAGAGTTTTTTGAGAGATAAAGAGTTAGTAAAGGAAAATCAGGTTGAAGCAGCAGACAGAGGTCTGTAAAAATAAAGATTTCTACCCCTCTCCTCCTTGTTAATTGTATTATGTAAGTTTTCTTTACCATATAAAGACCCTCATTTATTGGATAAATGTGACAATCAAATTTACTTTTGACTGTATTAATCTTCTTGTAATAAGTTTGCCTGAATTGTTCACTGTTTATTGCCTTTTATGTTAATTTTATTTATTGTTTTAAATTTAAAAATTGAATAAAGTATAAATTATAAAAAAAAGGACGAATAATCTAGACTCCCCTAGGCTGGCTTTCACTCACTTTGCCCATAATTTGCCGGAAGATTCATCCATTCAAAAGAAAACAATGCCTGCCATGCATTGTGCAAATTTTGGGAAGCACCGCGATGGCCTGATTCAAAGAAAGTGGCATTTTGGCCAGAATCAGTTCTATCATCGTCGTGTATTTTTGTCAGATTTTCCCACCATGACAGTTTAAAGTGTGCAACGTCAGTTATTATAACTGCAGTGGTCAGGTGTCAGTCCAGCAGCAAATTACAAATATAGCAAGGTTTGATGGGATGAAAATGAGGGGAACTGGAGGTGATACTAATGATGGACAACAGAACATTATGAAACAAATGTAAGGTAACGGATACGATTTCCAGCTGCAGTGGTCCAGGCAGGAGATTACACAGGCCTGGATCACAGTGCTGAGCCATCGGAGAAGGCTGGAATAAGCAGAAGGCTGGAATAAGTAGAAGGCTGGAATAAGTAGAAGAAAGCAGCGTCCGTGGTGAGTCTAGAATCCAGGATGAAACCCAGCTCCGAACCTCCTCACCCTCAAATGGATGTGGCTGTCTTTTGCCACCTCTGCTTTTACTTTTAGTTTGTTATAGTGCAGCCAGTTAGAAACGTTATCTAAGCAGCTGTTTAGTCGGGAGATTGCTTGGTTGGGGGTCGGAGCTCATGGGACACCGTCGGTGGATGTCATCTACGTAGGTGTGGCACCGAATTTTGGAATCTGTGAGTACTCCATTGGCAATTTTTATAGGTTTCCAAAGTAACAACGAGTCGTAATGCTACTTTTCAGCTTAGAGTCTGATTTTCCTAGCATTTTTTTCCCCTATTGTTTGACTTTAGGAAGAAAGCTTAGTAAATCAGGCCCTTTGAGACAGAGCCCGGAAAGGAGCCCCCTACTCTTTTCTGCCTGATTGGCATCCCGCTCTCCTTCCCTGCTTGGACACTTCTCTCCCTTCCACCACACCAGGAGGCTGCAGGGCAGCTGAGGGGGTGCAGATACCCAGGCTCCCAAAAGTAAGCTCTCGGTGGGCAAAGAAGAACAAAATTCCTTTTTAAGTTTGAAACCATTTTTTTTTTTAATGTAAAGGTTTCAAGCAGTTTACAAGCAAAAACTCTGCAGTAACAGGATGTGGGTCACCACTTTACCCTGCAAGCGACCGGTTAGGGAGGCCTCTGACATCCCCAGAAGACACAGAGAACACCCCTTGCCAGAAGCCTTCCCTCGGGATCTGGCAGCAGGAGCCTTCACTCCCAACTACCTGGGGGATGATGTGCCCTGTTTATACCCTCTCCCACTCAGCCAGCCCTAGTCCTGGTCCTGGGCTGGGGAGGGGTCATGCCCCCTACACCCCTTCCAGACCCTGCACACACACACACGGGCCCTGAATTCAGCCCCTCTCCCCGGGGACTGTGAACGGTGCCAACCCCGGCCCGGACAGATCCAATCGGGGAAGCAAATCCGGCAAGCAGTACTGCCACGGAGCCACCGGACCAACCCAACGCTCCTCCTCCCCCTTTTAAACCCTTAAACTGTCCATGCTCCTCAAGCATGAAAGTCGGGCAGGTTTCTTGTCTTGTGATGCCCGGATTGAAAGGCGAGACAACTGTACATCCTGTCCTTGCTTTAAACGGGCATAGGAGCATTTTTATAAAACCCAGAACTGTCCTTCATAAAGAACCTGGGCACTCGACTCCGGGAACAGATTTCTTTCAGGACTGGAACACAGTCATTCCCCTGCTGTTACTCTGCACTCTCGTTCATGGTCAGATAAAGAGAGCTCCCATCTATCCCTGCAGTGCTGTGTGTAATGCTAACAGCGCTGTAGAAAGGGTAAGTAATAGTGGTCTTTCTCTTGTCAGATTTGTTATCATTTTTGGCATTGTCTCTTTATAATTTCATTTTCTGCGATGCAGTTTGAGTGTGCGTGCGTGTGTGTGTGCGCGTGCGTGTGTGTGCGTGTGTGTGTGCGTGTGTGTGTGTCGGGGGGAGATGTTTCAGGAAACTCCCCCTTGTCAGAGCAGGCAGATGGCGGCAGGTGCGCAGGAGGACCCGTCAGCCGAAGACACTGCTCCTTTTCACATGTTCCCCTCCGTAGGCCCTGCAGCTGCTGTCCAGTCCCGCACGACTGCTGGTTTTATGCCTCACGGTGGAGAGCCGAGCCAAGCTGGAGAAGGTCGGAGTGGCCAGGGTCAGAGCAAGCTTGCTCAGGCAAAAAAAAGGTTCAAGGTGCCAGAGCAGCTCGTTGCTTGGGTCCAGTTCTCATCCTTTTTCTGCCTTCTCCATCCTGCTGAGCATGCATGGAACAGCCTCCCGGTGAAGGTGGTGGAGACCAGGACCTTATCTGAACTCAAGAAAGCATGGGACCAGTATAGGGGGATCTCTGGGAAGCTGAGTATGGTATTTTTCTGCTGCCATATTTCTGTTTCTAGGAGAGAAGCCGACTTCCTTCTTCTGCTAGAGAAATAAATAAGAACATAAGAAATTGCCATGCTGGGTCAGACCAAGGGTCCATCAAGCCCAGCATCCTGTTTCCAACAGTGGCCAAACCAGGCCACAAGAACCTGGCAATTACCCAAACACTAAGAAGATCCCATGCTACTGATGCAATTAATAGCAGTGGCTGTTCCCTAAGTCAACTTGATTAATAGCCATTAATGTATGAGATGTACACTGTGTGGCTGTCAGATCCCTAAAGAAAGTCATAATGCAGCACACACATCACACGGGAAGCGCGTGATCCACAAAGGCAACACACACACAGGAGACACGACGTGCATGTCACATGGGCTGGCGTGAATGTAAAGTCAGGCCGGATTTAAGCACAAGAGACCTAAACTATAGTTCAGGGCCTCCAATTTTGAGGGGCCATAAAATACAAAAAAAAAAAAAAAGACTACATTTCTACCACTACTATTTATCATTTCTAAACCATGGCTAGCCGTGCGGCGCTGCACGAATGCGCACATGAAACGGTCGCTGCTTCATGGAGCTTACGATCTGGTCACGACACGGGCAGTGTATTTATCATAGAGAAGTGGTTAGGGTTTCAAAGCAGACTTGAGAAAGGTGAAGATTTTAAACTGGATTTGAAAGCAGCCAGAGAGGGGGCACAAGGGAAACTTCAAGCTTTACGAGATTTTTTTTTTTCTCTTCTGACACAGTAGGGGCCGTTGCGGGTACTGCAGCGAGGAGGCGCAGAAAGGACCGAGCCAGCACCACTTGGGCCTTCTCGGGGGGGGGGGGGGGGGGGTCGCAGCTCCCGGATCCGCTGCTGGAGGCGGCGGTCACTTCCTCAGGCCAGGTCAATGAGCACTTCTAGGGACTCGGGGGAAGTTCCCGCCTGGCTAGCTCGACCTTCACCCGAGAGGATAGCCCTTCCGAAAAGATACTCCGGAGACTCATCCTCTCTCCAGTTCAGCTCGGTGGCCAAGATTTTGGAACTTGATAGTGTAAGTTCATTAATGGCCCAATTGCCCCCGCCGGGGTTGTAGCAGGTCCCATTCTACCTTGGCCAGCTGGCCGGCTTCGTCAAACGCCAGCTTGAATGCCGTGACAAAATGTTGTCAGTCCCGCGGTGGTGCGTCCCCCACGCTCCCACACAAGGGAGAGGCCCAAGCCAAGGCCTTTCTATCCAGAAGGGAGAATATGAAGGTGGCCTCGACGGTGTCACTGGGAAATTGCCCTGGCTGAAGCAAAAAAAAATGCACAGATTCAAGAATCCGCGGCTCTGCTTCAGGTCTCCTGCATACCAGGGAGGAACCAGGAGGCGTACCAGCTGTTGTACGGCGGGAGCAAATGCCTGGTATTACGCAACTGGAAAGATGGGATTGTGTTATCGAGCACGTGTTGCATCAGAGGATTATGTGAATACTTGGCAGTGTTTCTTTCAATCACTGCCACCTAACCCGAGAAGAAGATTTAATGAGCTGGGTTATTCTCCAATCTGGAAAATAGTAAAAAAATAATAATACTAAGCAATGGTCTGTGCATCTATGAGGGGAAGGGATGATGGTGTGAATGTGTGTGGGGGTAGTTACAGGGGGTTGGGATATTTTCTGTTAGAATATTCTATGTTATTTATGTTACTCTATTATTTTATTATATTTTATTGTATTCCTTTGTTGGAAAGGGAAGGTGGTGGTTATATAAAATCAAAAATTGTAAGACGGGACTATATTGTATTTGATGTATAAAATTGCCTTGTTGCTGTTGTTACTATGACACATTCTGGATGTAATACAAATAGGATTGTTTTAGGGTTGGTTTATTCAGTCTTTGGCTTATCCAATAAAAATGATTTTGGAAAAAAAAAGCTAATACTGATAAAATCCCCTACTCTCCACACCTGGGAATCTTTTTTGTCATGGTCTCCCCATGCCAAGGTTGTTCCCGCTGCGCAACCTTCCTTCCCCCAGAGGTTCTCAGCGAGCCTCATTCACGGAGCCGCCAGTGATCTCCTCACCGGTCCCACCACACTTCAGCATCAGCCCCACTTAACTGAACCTGCTCAATCCCGCAGTGCCTCTTCATTGAGTCACCTAGCTTCTCTGCCCTGGCTTACCCTTTCTTGGTTATCCTGTCTTACCTTGTGGCCTACCCAGGCCTCCTGCCTTGCTCTGTGGTCTGCCAGACCTCCTTGTCTTGCTCGGTGGCCGCCTCTGTGCCTTACCTTATAGCCTCCAGGCCCGCTAGGTTCTCCTGGTCTTCCCTGTTTATTGTTTCCTGTTCTGTCTAGTCCCAGTCCTTGTCTAAACCTTATCCTTGTCCAGCCTTGTCTTTGTCCACTCCTCGTTCTGTCTTGTGCCACCCAGTCCAGTTCCTTGTTTGTTCCCCAGCCCTTGCCCTTGTCCCTGGTTCAGCCCTGTCTGTATTCAGCCCCTGCCTGCCCTCAGTACCAGATTCCAGCTCCCAGCCTGTGCTCTGTGGCCAGCTCACAGGCAGTACCTGTATCCAACCTCAGCCAGTACCTGTAACCAACTTGTGCCAGCCCTCAGCTTCCAGACAATAAAAATATAAGAACATAAGAAATTGCCATGCTGGGTCAGACCAAGGGTCCATCAAGCCCAGCATCCTGTTTCCAACAGTGGCCAATCCAGGCCATAAGAACCTGGCAATTACCCAAACACTAAGAAGATCCCAAGGGACTGATGCAATTAATAGCAGTGGCTATTCCGTAAGTAAACTTGATTAATAGCCATTAATGGACTTCTCCTCCAAGAACTTATCCAAACCTTTTTTGAACCCAGCTACACTAACTGCACTAATCACATCCTCTGGCAACAAATTCCAGAGCTTAATTGTGCGTTGAGTGAAAAAGAATTTTCTCCAACTCTCAGCCCATGTCTGTACCATTTTGTTCTGATGGAGACAAGTCCTACTGGCCCCAGGAACCCAAAAGCTCAACCTGTGGGAAAGGAAGTTGATTAGGCAGAAGATTATCCCTAGTCTAGTCCTGCAGTCCCGGCTCTAGCTCGCTGCCCCATGACAGAATGAAGAGGCAAACAACCCCCACAGGAATGGATGCAGGAATCCCTGCCAACACAGTGAGCAAAGAAAAAACATTTGTATTACTGCTGTGTACTTGGTGAATCCTGTGGATGCAATGGCCTTTCTATCTTGTAATACGCTCAAGCTGAATCTCATTTTATAACCTCCAGACTATGACAGCATGAGGGTTGCCTCTCAGAAAAAAAAAACCAGCACAGCTTCTCTGCAAACCACAACTAATATAGCCATAATGTGCCAGAGGGTTTTAAACTCTATACCTGTAAAGGCAAATCTTGCCTCAAGTCATTCTAGATGAGATGCTTTACTATGTTTGCCCTGGCTGACAGTCTTGGAACCCTCCAACTTTCCTGCTAAGTGGAAATGTCAAAAGTGTTGGTATGTATTATAAACCCTCATGTGATAAAGACCTGCTGTAATTGTGGGGTTTTAAAAATGCCTTCTAAACCACAACCACTGATGACTGCCAGTGTGCAATCTGATGAGGGAAAATCCAGTCCAGATTCTTTGAAACTCTCAGCACACAACTGAAACCACAAACTGGCCTCCTTTCAGTTTTATCTGCCTTTGTGTCAGATTACCAGTTTCAAAGTCAGCGTCTGATACGTAAACCTAAGATTCCAACAGCAGAGAAGCAATTCCCAGCATAGCCCCCTTTAAAAATCACAGCCATAAATTGCGAGGGAAATTTTAAAACCTTACCTGCAGAGGCAAAACGTGCCTCTACATCCAGCCAAAACAATCAGAAACAAATTAATGCACAAAAAAGTAACCCTGTTCCTGAACCACTGGCTCAGTGCGCAGAGGCTTTCAAACAGGGAAAACGAATTGATTCTGCCTCTAGATCTCAGCTGCCCACAGCTGTAGTTAACATGCTGTTAACAACTTCAGACCTCGCTTCCAGGAGGGTAGTATGTACCCTTTTCATCCATATCATTTCTGAATCTTTCTTGAATAAACAAGACTCTGAGACTGGCTCCACTCTAGGTGCACAGAATCCTCTCCAGTTTTCTGTTTTCACTACAGATGCAGTTCTGTCTTCAGGGACGCCCAGTGCCTCAGCCCAGCCATTATGCAATGTGAAAACTTCACTAATGCCCTGTGCACATTTTATCTTCCCAGCCTGCAGAATAGTAATCTCATCTGAAGTTCTGCCAATCTTAGCTATACCTCAGCTTCAGGAGGAGTCTGCTCCATACACCACACTCCAGGGAAGCCCCAGATCAGTACATCCTCTTCTGAGGAATTCCATTCTGGCCAACCCACTCCAGAAAGAGCTTGTTGGTACTGTCACACTGTTTGAAGGACCTGTTCCAGCTAGCCCTTGCCAGAGTGAGGTGGACCCAACCACCCAGTGCCTGAGAGATGCGGGCCCAGCCACCCAGCAATCGAGAAATGCGCACCCAGTCACTTAGCACACGAGAGATGTGGGCCCAGCCACCCAGCACTTGAGAAATGCGCACCCAGTCACTTAGCACACGAGAGATGTGGGCCCAGCCACCCAGTGCCTGAGAGATGTGGGCCCAGCCACTCAGCCTCAGAGAGGCTCCAAGCCAGCAGTCTAGCCTTGGAGAGGCTCCAATCCAGCAGAACAGGCTCAGAGGGGCTCCAAGCCAAGAGTCCAGCCTCAGAGAGACCTTGAACGAATGGTCCAGCCTCAGAGAGATCTTGAACGAATGGTCCAGCCTCAGAGAGACCTTGAACCAATGGTCCAGCCTCAGAGAGATCTTGAACGAATGGTCCAGCCTCAGAGAGACCTTGAACCAATGGTCCAGCCTCAGAGAGATCTTGAATGAATGGTCCAGCCTCAGAGAGACCTTGAACCAATGGTCCAGCCTCAGAGAGATCTTGAACGAATGGTCCAGCCTCAGAGAGACCTTGAACCAATGGTCCAGCCTCAGAGAGATCTTGAATGAATGGTCCAGCCTCAGAGAGATCTTGAACCAATGGTCCAGCCTCAGAGAGATCTTGAACCAATGGTCCAGCCTCAGAGAGATCTTGAATGAATGGTCCAGTCTCAGAAAGACCTTGAACCAATGGTCCAGCCTCAGAGAGATCTTGAACGAATGGTCCAGCCTCAGAGCGATCTTGAATGAATGGTCCAGCCTCAGAGAGACCTTGAACCAATGGTCCAGCCTCAGAGAGACCTTGAACCAATGGTCCAGCCTCAGAGAGATCTTGAACCAATGGTCCAGCCTCAGAGAGACCTTGAACCAATGGTCCAGCCTCAGAGAGATCTTGAACCAATGGTCCAGCCTCAGAGAGATCTTGAATGAATGATCCATCCTCAGAGAGACCTTGAATGAATGGTCCAGCCTCAGAGAGACCTTGAACCAATGGTCAGCCTCAGAGAGATCTTGAACCAATGGTCCAGCCTCAGAGAGACCTTGAACCAATGGTCCAGCCTCAGAGAGACCTTGAATGAATGATCCATCCTCAGAGAGACCTTGAATGAATGGTCCAGCCTCAGAGAGACCTTGAACCAATGGTCAGCCTCAGAGAGATCTTGAACCAATGGTCCAGCCTCAGAGAGACCTTGAACCAATGGTCCAGCCTCAGAGAGACCTTGAACCAATGGTCCAGCCTCAGAGAGATCTTGAATGAATGATCCATCCTCAGAGAGACCTTGAATGAATGGTCCAGCCTCAGAGAGACCTTGAACCAATGGTCCAGCCTCAGAGAGATCTTGAACCAATGGTCCAGCCTCAGAGAGATCTTGAATGAATGATCCATCCTCAGAGAGACCTTGAATGAATGGTCCAGCCTCAGAGAGACCTTGAACCAATGGTCAGCCTCAGAGAGATCTTGAACCAATGGTCCAGCCTCAGAGAGACCTTGAACCAATGGTCCAGCCTCAGAGAGACCTTGAACCAATGGTCCAGCCTCAGAGAGACTATGAACCTGCTGCCCAGTCATGGAGAGATGCCAGCACAGCCACCTAGCACCAGAGGGATTGTAGCCTGCTACCTCAGTGCTCTAGAGACATTCATTTAGTGTGCCAGCACTAGAGAGGCTTTGGCCTCATGCTTCAGTGCCAAGGAAACCCAGTTTTAGCATTTCAGCACTCCAGAGACCTTGATTCAGCCTGCCAGCGCTCAGAGAACATAACTCCGAGCTTCAGCGCCCCAGAGCACTTGACTCTGTTGCATTTGGTGGTCCGCAGGCTCCTCCCATGAACTGCCACACTTACCCCTCGAGCTGAGCCTGGCCTCTCGTCCCCCAATACTGACAGACTGCGCTGCCCCCTAGCACGGCAGGACGCCATGCTTCGGCGCAGCAGGGCACTGTTGATGATCTTTGCAGCAGGACGCTGCTGACTCTCACACCAGGCTCCCCTAAGGCACATGCACGCCCGACATCTCTTCCTTTAAACAGCCTGTGGAAGGAAAAGGCTGGCAGTGCCGCTTTGATGATCTCCCAATGCCGGGCCTGTAAAAGACCTCCAGTGCATGATCCCTTTCTTGCCTTGGCAACAGGTCTCCCTACATTCTTGTGGTGCGAGTTGCCTTAGCTTTCCCTGTCTTTGTTCTCCAGTGCCTGCGTTCCGTGTCTTCAGTTCCCGTGGCTCTTGTCTCCGGTTCCAGTTCCAGTGGTCCTCCTTGTTGTCTCCTGTGATCAGTTCTTCAGTTCATCCTCATCTCCTCGTCTGCCTGCTTCTTCTGCTCCTTGCCTCCCTGAACCTCCTCTCCATCCCGCCTCTCCCTTTGGATGGATATCCGGTATTTGACCACAGCCTGCCACTGGCCACTGCCTGACTGCTGGGTACTCTCCTGCATGCTGCCTGCCTCCTCCTTCAGCCCCACGGCTAACAGAATGACTCTGTCTTTGGGGGCCAAAGGGGCCCACGCTGCTCTGCCTTCTGCTCCCGCTGTTTTCCTTGCCTCGTGGCTGAGCCTGCTCTGCCTTCTTCTCCTCCTGGCCTGCTCGGGCAGTACTGCTTTGGCGCCTCCTCCTTCAGCCCCTCGGCTAACAGAATGACTCTGTCTTTGGGGGCCAAAGGGGCCCACGCTGCTCTGCCTTCTGCTCCCGCTGTTTTCCTTGCCTCGTGGCTGAGCCTGCTCTGCCTTCTTCTCCTCCTAGCCTGCTCGGGCAGTACTGCTTTGGCGCCTCCTCCTTCAGCCCCTCGGCTAACAGAATGACTCTGTCTTTGGGGGCCAAAGGGGCCCACGCTGCTCTGCCTTCTGCTCCCGCTGTTTTCCTTGCCTCGTGGCTGAGCCTGCTCTGCCTTCTTCTCCTCCTGGCCTGCTCGGGCAGTACTGCTTTGGCGCCTCCTCCTTTCAGTCACATGGGAAGGAGATCCCATCACCGCGTTGCCCCCATAACCATGACGCTCTATCTAGGCAACCACTCGGTCAGCCTTGTGTTTCCATCAACCTTGCTATAGGGCCAATTTCAGCTGGAAAGGTGCAAGGCTGCAATCCCCGCAGTGTATCCGGGATGTGAGTTCAAAACCCAGGAATGGACTAAGGTCTTCCTCCGGTTCCAGAAAGGGGGGGGAGTCACATGGAAGATATGCTGCTCTGTCTGCAGACTGCACTTCCTTCAGGGAAGTAATGAATCAAAACCAGTGAATAAAAACTGCTCCTTGAAAGGTGGGGAGGAAACGATACCGCCAAAGCTGCTAAGTAAAGACAGATGCAGTGTATAAGAACTGCAGCAAAGGACAGGACAAACGTATTCAATAGAAACACTTGAGGGGGGGGAGGGGGGTGCTCTGATTGGAGTGTGCCTGGGGTGTGACTGAGGTGTGCAAGGGAGTGGATGGGGAGTTGGGTGAGGTCAAGGCTATGGAATGTGGTATGGGTGGGGGGGAGGGGCGGTGAATGAAAACTGGCGGAGGAGTGCGCCTACTGAGGGGTCTACTGTTGGTTTTCCTTTTTTGCACTGTTTAAGCTTGTTTTACAAGACAGTTGGTATCTTGCTGTATTGCCTCCGATCCCTGAGTATGTAAGTCGTTCTCCTTGCAATAAAAATTATTTTGGAAAAAAAAAAAGAAACACTTGAACAATGAATTTGTAGATTTCTGGGGAACTTTGCTAGTATTTAATTTAATTCATTCATTTATTTATTTATTTATTTATTTATGTAACGTGTTTTGTATCCCGTCATTCGGTTTTGCCATCACAACGGTTTACAGGAAAGAATATATGAGGACAAAGTAACATTAGGGTTTTAACAGAGGGTATCATAGTTGAAAGTTAGGTAACACTGGTGGAAGGAATAGTAAGGTTAAGTTATTATATATAGGAAAAGGTTCTTGAACGGCCATTGTAGGTTTCGTGGTTGTGTTGAGATTTCATGGGTGGACCGGTTGGTATCTCTGATTTCTTGGTGTTGTCTGGTCGGGAGACTGTTGGTGTTGATGATTAAGTGCATCTGAGAAGGCTCTGGTAAAAAGCCAGGTTTTTCACTCTTTTTTGAAGGTTTTAGTGTCGGATTGAATTCTTAGATTGCGGGGTAAAGAGTTCCATAGAGAGGGGCTGGCGATGGATCTAGCTCTCTCTCACGGGTTGTTGATAGAAGCGTGGTTTTTGCGTGAGGGATTTTGAGGAGGCCTTTATTCATTGAGCGACAGTTCATTTTTGGAGCATGTAATTCGATGTGTTTGGTTAGCCAGTAGTTTTGTTGTCCTGGGATTATTTTGTGGAGGATTGATAAAACTTTGTAGTCTATTCTGTATTTTATGGGGAGCCAGTGTAAGGAGATGAGAGTTGGTGTAATGTGTTCTGCACTGTGCTGGGAGTGGGATTTAGGCAGGATCCCCTGAGTGGATTTCATCTTTCAGGACGAAAGGATGCCTTCTCTCCAGCTTCATCCCAGAAGGGGGCTACAAGGACAATAGGCAGACAGGATCTTCCTTACACTAAAAGCATCAGACCATAAAACTAGGGGGAAAGGATTTCTTTGCCTGTGAACGTATATCTGTGTGCGTGCGTGCGTGTGCATGTAACAATCTTTCACTTTGCTTCATCTTCACTTAATTTCAATTTCACATTGGAATGATGTGCGCGAAATGGTTTTCAAATGTGCTTAAAAAAAAAAAGAAATGAAACAAAATCGCAATTCATAATGCTTTTATGTTGTTTTGAATGGGAAACAACACAAAACAGGACACTTTACTTGCCACGTTTCCCTGTCCTCCCTAGAATCCAAGTGTAAAATAGTAGAGAAAGAAAGAGGAGGAAGTGACAGAAGGACAATCCTCAACCACTCCCCTCTCCTCCACAAGAAGAGTAAGAGGGGACCTGACAGTCCAAATAAGAAAAAAGATATTAGAAAGCCCTTGCTGTAGGGGAAGACAGGAGGCCTGTGCTGTGAAGATAAGAGGCAGCCCACGGAAGAGCAGAGCAGCGTTGAAGCTGGGCAGAGACGTAAGGGAATTCCTCTGGAGCACCCAGCTCGGAGTGAGCCGGCAGACAGGCAGGCCGATTCAGTAAAGGTCGCGGGAGAGCCGGCGAGCGCCCACTCTCCCAACGCACGATTCAGGAGGGAACAACATGCAAATGAGGGCCCGCGGTAAAAAGAAGCGCTAGGGACACTAGCGCGTCCCTAGCGCCTCCTTTTTTTGACAGGAGCGGCGGCTGTCAGTGGGTTTGACACCGGACGCTCAATTTTACCGGCGTCGGTTCTCGAACCCGCTGACAGCTACAGATTCAGAAAACGGACGCTGGCAAAATTGAACGTCCGTCTTCCGACCCACGGGCAGATTTTTAATTTTTTTTTTCTTTTTACTTTTTTTAATTTTGGGGCCTCCAACTTAATATCGCTATGATATTAAGTCGGAGGGTGTACAGAAAAGCAGTAAAAACTGCTTTTCTGTACACTCCCTGTGCCGGCAGAAACTAGCGCCTACCTTTGGCAGGCGTTAATTTCAGAAAGTAAAATGTGCGGCTTGGTTGCACATTTTACTTTCTGTATCGCGTAGGAATAACTAATAGGGCCATCAACATGCATTTGCATGTTGCGGGCGCTATTAGTTTCGGGGAGGGGGGGGGGGTTGGCCGCGCGTTTTCGACACGCTATTACCCCTTACTGTACTGTATTGGCCTGAGAGAGAGAGCAATAGGCTGTGAGTGAAATCTGCAGCAGAGCGCTGGGTGGCCCCCATGAAATCCGAGCTGCAGTCAGGGCTGCAGAGGGGCAGCGAGAGAGGCCACGGCTTGGGGCGAGTCTCTCTGAAAAGCGATCCGGGCCAGCGAGGCGCTGCAGAAGCAAGGAAGCCAGCTGCACAGGGCTCAGAGCCGCAGGACTGAAAGGTGTGCCGAAAGTTACAGATCTCCAGCAACAAGAGACCAAACAAACAGTATGTGCAGCAGGACCGCAGTAAACACAGCCAGGAAAGCAAACTGCCAGGGGGAGAGAGAGAGCCAGAGGGAGGAAAGCGCCTGAGCCGGCAAACCAGTGGATGGCTGGGGCAGTCAGTGAGATAGTTGGTAGCCCGGTAAGAAAATTGTATTTTATTTCCAGTTTAGTCACAGTTGAGAGCAGAGTAGGCAAACTTCAGGGCAGGCCTGGAACCCCTATGGCCTGCCAGCTCTGACAGTCAGGGCTGTTTTTAAATTTGCCTTTGATAGTTGCGACCAGGGAGGGCTTACGGCAGAGGACCCCCATCCGCCTGGAGAACCCCTGGTGATTCCTCAGAGAGCAGAGCTACAAGGCCACCAGGGGTGAGACTCAGTTCATTGCATCCTCATCCACTCTGGCCGTACGCTTTAGACACTGCGCTCTGTTACAGTTTTGGTGGGATAAACTGGTGGGGTTTATTTGGACAGCAGGCACTCATTCCCCATGAGGAACGATACCATTACAGTGTGTTTCAATCTTGACATATATACCACAGAAGCGTAGAAATGACAGCAGAAAAGGACCAGGTGGTCCATCCAGCAAGCGTACGGTAGCATCAAAAGGATCAGGCTTCTTGGTTAAGGGCAGTAAGTGCCGCAGAATCAGCATCCCCCTTCCCAAGCTTCTCATTTTATTCACCAGCCTCTTGTGTGGGACTGCGTCAAAAGCTTTGCTGAATTCCAAGTAGATCACATCGAGCGCTCTTCCACGATCCAGTTCATCTGATACGTCTTGGACTCTGGGGAGGGAGAATCCTGGAAAGACAATGCAGGGTAGAGGGATCCAAGTCTTGGAATGGACTTGCCTAGCACTGGGGCTTGCAAAGAAGAACACCTATTCAGAGTTACACTTACAATGTATCTCTGCTACAGGCATTTCTTTTACCATTGGAGCATGATCCTTTTTGGATTATTAGAGGGAGGCTGGGCCAAAACAAAAAGATACAGAGTGTGTGGTAAATTTTGTTAAAGTTTGATGTTACTGAGGATGTTATGAAATTTGCTTGTGTCTTATGCTGTTGTATTACTAAAATTTAAACTATTTTAACCCTGCCATGACCCCCAATAAAATGTATTTAAGCGTTGATGTATTCTGGGTATTGCCCATTTCTCGCCAACCTCCAGAAAATATTTTATACGTTACTTTTTTTCTTCCTGTCTAGCACCAGTCCCACTCCCCTACCACCAGGGAAGCCTTGCGTGGTTAGTCCTAGTCACGCCACTGAGGGATGGTGAGTTTAGTGCCTCCCCACCCCTGTGAGCAGGTTGGTGCCCGGCAGCCCTGGCTTGGCACTGGCGATGCGACGATGTCGGACGGCTGGCCTGGAAGCTGGCCCACCTGTTACACCTCCAGTCCCCGGCCCCTAGGCTGACCGCCTGGTTGAAAATCAGACGCCTTCACGTCAGAGCTGGGGAAACATCTAAAGCCAGTGGGAGAGGGTGTCGTTCGCCCCCATGGGAAAGACAACCCAGTTCTGGGCTGAGGGAACAGAGAGTGAGAGCGAGTGCAGGCCTGCGGTCAGAGATGACCTGAGACTAGGAGGATGAAAGAGAGCGACTCACGAAGAGACGCCCTGAGACTCCGGGACAGATGCATTAAAAGGTTTTCCCCATTTTGTGTCTATGGGAAAAATGCTTACTTCATCTGTTTAAGAAACTTTTCAGGGCAGGGAGATTGGCTACCACTGAAGGTCAGGAGGGGACCCCCCCCCCCCCCCCCCCCCCCCGAGGTCACTCTCGGGTACCAGTCTAATCCACCTTTACTAAAAGGCAATGAAACTATGGAAGATTTGTGGCTCCTGACGCTGCCAGGGCTGCAAACTGCAGAAAGGTTTCCCCCGCACTCGAACACATATTTTGGAGCCTAAACCTCACTGCCGAGGCAGCAAGGAGGTTTACGCTCCCAAAATGCGTATTAAAGAAAGGTCGTTCTGCTTCCTGCCTTTTGCACGGAAATCCCATGCAAACGAGGGCATTAAGCAGGTGCGCGGGCCCTAACCCAGGTCCTGTTAACACTGGAAACTTTACTGCTGGGCAGAGGTGGAGCAACGATTCCAGTGTTGCTGTGCTGGCACTTAAAACCAAGAGGGAAAGGCGAAAGCAAAAGAAGTTTTTCCTGGTCTGAGGCTGGCCGGATCAATCCTGACTTAGTCCGCTAAGTGGCCGTAATCATTTGCCTGTACTCTCTCCCAGCAATTTAAGCAATACATGTTTCAAGGGACACCCGCCCCCTTCTTGAGTTAAAATGTGCATTCGGCCTGTGCTGAACATACATTTTTCAGTTAACGCACTTTAGTTTAAAACTCTCGCCGGCCGATGCAGTACGGTGCACTGCGGCCAGCACACGACTCAACACGCGATTGGATGTGCGTTTTGGACGTGCGTCCGTAGCCCCTCGATGCAAAACGGGGATTAGCCTTCCAAACAGGCCGATACAGTACAGTACAGTACTCCGGTGGAGCGCACTGTTAACCGGCATTTGGACGCACGTTTTTGAAGCGCTACCTTTACCCCTTATTCAGTAAGGGGTAATAGCGCGTCAAAAACGCGCGTCCAACCCCCCCCCAGACTAATAGCACCCGCAACATGCAAATGCACGTTGATGGCCCTATTAGGTATGCGCGCGGGATACAGAAAGTAAAATGTGCAGCCAAGCCGCACATTTTACTTTCAGAAATTAGCGCCTACCCAAAGGTAGGCGTTAATTTCTGCCGGCGCCAGGGAAGTGCACAGAAAAGCAGTAAAAACTGCTTTTCTGTGCTCCCTCCGACTTAATATCATGGCGATATTAAGTCGGAGGTCCCCAAAAGTTAAAAAAAGTAAAAAATAATAAAAAAAAAAATTTAAAATCAGCCCGTGGCTCACAGGTTGAAAACCGGATGCTCAAATTTGCCGGCGTCCGGTTTCCGAGCCCGTGGCTGTCAGCGGGCTCGAGAACCGATGCCAGCAAAATTGAGCGGCGGCTGTCAAACCCGCTGACAGCCGCCGCTCCTGTCCAAAAAGAGGCGCTAGGGACGCGCTAGTGTCCCTAGCGCCTCTTTTTCCCGCCGGCCCTCATTTAAATATTTTGGTTTACTGAATCGCGCACACAGGACACTCTACCGCGAACTTTACTGTATCAGCCTGAAAAAGCGTGTCCAATCTAGCGCGTAGCTAAAGGTTTGCCACGCTCAAGGGCTCATTGTAAAACCCCCCAAATTCTTGCTTTCTGTGATTCCTCCTACCAGTATCATCACGATACTAAGTAGGAAGGATCACAGAAAGTGGAATCAGTTAAAAAAAAACATATTTGCAAAAAAAAAAAAAAAAAAACAAAAATTTCTGGGCGCCCAATATACACGCACAATATACTCCGTCCAGACTGTGTTCATTGTGGGTGTATATTGTGCCAGTAGCAGGAGAAAGCAGAGGCTTGTACTGAGCGTCCGTTTCCTAACCCACACTGGCAGCCACCTTTCCTGGGCGCCCCATGCAGAGGAGGCGCTAGGGACGCACAATTTCCCCTCGTGCCTCCTTTTTACCGCGGCAGCTAATTTAAGTATTAAATCGGGCACCCGGGAGAGGTGGATCGGCGCGCGTTAGGAGAACAGGCGCTCCATCATGAGTGCCCGTTTCACGCACACCAATATTGCATCGGCCTAACAATGCATAGCTTACTGCGCCGGGATTTAATACATTTTTTAATCTGTGCATTAAAAACTATGCACCAAAATCCAGTGCCCCTCATTTAAACAACGGATCGCGCACCCAGAGGAGGTGACTGGGCGGGCGTTGGGACTGCAGGCCCTCGACGTGGAGCGCCCGTTCTCCGGCGATCTTTACAGAATCGGCCTGAAGTTTGGCAACCCTACTCCCTGGGGATCCAGGACAAAGGCAGGATCAAAGCTTTCGTCGTCCCTGGGCGTGAGTCCATACAGGAAAAGGCACCGACGTGAGGCTCGTTGGTCCATTCTAACCTAAAGATGTCTGTATTTTCCCAATGGTCTCTACCAGTTCAACTGGATAAAGATTTGCTTAAACGTGCAAAGAGAGGAACCTGGCACTGAGCCAGATTTGAATCATTACCTTTCCTGCGATGCCCCTGTGCAGAAAGGAAACCAGAGAGAGAGAGAGAGAGACACTCTCTATGATCTGGGGGAAATGTAACATAGCCAGAGACAACACAAATCCCTGGAATTAGCCTGGTTATTGTCCTTTCTGGACTTTGTAATTCAATTTATATACAGATTGTATGGTATTTGTATGTATATGTGAGTGTGTATAGTAAAAATAGGTACCAGACAAACTAAAAAAGTGATATAGTGTATAACAAAAAAAAACCCTAAGGGAAAACAGCACTCCAAAAGCATTTACAAAAACCCGACAAAATCTTTATTAAGAAAATATTCAAAAAGAATACAAAATTGAAAAAGCCTATAATGCAAATTCTAATGGTATTAAACTGTGTTGTACAAACATGTAATTAAATACATACAATTTAAAAACCTCTTACAAATGTTGATATGCACATGCATACACACACACCACACCCATGCTGTAAACTAGATTAAAATTAGCACATTTCCATTAATAAATCAACTAACATGGAGTGAAATTAATCACACTAAATCACAATATTATATATATAATTCTCTTTTATTTTACTTGGGCAATACCGGTACTTGTAAAAATGGTTATAGCAAAAAAAATTGGCGCCGGCACTACATTTCCCTTGAGCCCTGGCGAGGGTGCGCAAACCGAGCGAGCAAAAAAAAAAAAAAAAAAGGCAGATCCTGCAGTCAAGGAGGGGAGGAGTTCTAAGCGCTTTACGTTCTGAACTACACTTCCCGTGATGCCGGGCGCCGCGGCGAGAGGGCGCGCCGAGAGGGAGGCCGTTTTCCCGTGGTGCAGCGCGATTGGCGCGCGCGGGGAGCTGCTGGGCGCCCGGCCATCTTGTCTCTCCTATCAACCGCTGAGCGCGAGGTGGGGGTTGCGCGCCGCGCTCGAGGAGGGGGTGGGTTGCGCAGCGACGAGTCAGGGGCGCGAGCCGTCGCCGGGTCTCGGTTGGTCACCCGCCAGCAAGATGGCCGCCAGCATGCAGAGCCCCGGCCGCCCGTCCCGCGGGACCCCCGCCGCCGCCAGCACCCCGCTGTCCCCCACCCGCATCTCCCGCCTGCAGGAGAAGGAGGAGCTGCGGCACCTCAACGACCGCCTGGCCGTCTACATCGAGCGGGTGCGGGCGCTGGAGCTGGAGAACGACCGGCTGCTGGTGAAGGTGTCCGAGAAGGAGGAGGTGACCACCCGCGAGGTGAGGAGGAGGAGGAGGAGGGGGGGCGTGGGGCTGCCTCCTCGGTCCTTAGCGTGCAGGGGGCCCCTCTCTCTGCCTTCCAGCGGCGGCGGGAAGAGCCGGGCCGGTGACCGCGTGCAAGGCACGGACACAAAGGGGACCTTAGTGACCAGAGAGGAAGGGAACCGCATAAACCCAAATGGCCCTTTTCCCGCCGACGTCCGTGATTGGGTAAAGGAGAGCCAGGCAAGGACCACCGTCTGGGGTCAGCCTCATTGTCTTCCTTACCCGTGCTGTGAGCTCCCGGGCACCCGAGAGTGTGCGTCACCGTCTCAGGGGGTTGCTGTCACTTGTTACCCACAGGGGTGGCCACGCTAGTGTCAGCCGCCCGAGGTCCTTTTGTTTGGGAGGGAGGAGGAGGAGGAGGAGGACGGCGGCGTCTAAATGCAAAATGTGGCGTGTCCGATATTGCCCCAAAGCGATGCACGGGTGAAAGTGTTTGGCAGCACCCCTGGTACCGTGCTTTGCTGCATGCAGAATGTGACCTGTAACATTGTGACAGGATGCACTGTAGCATTGTGGTCTGAAGGGACAGTTTTGTTGCTATTTTGATTCTGTTACTGGTTAGTTATCCGACAAGTTGCGTTCTACACAAGACTGCACAAAGTATTGCTGCAAGTTTCATTCCTAGGGGCCGATGCAATGTAGTGCGCACAGCTTGATGTGCTAGAATTACTCCTGGTGCAATGAAGTGTAGCTAAGGGCGCTCATCACTGGATGCAAAAAAAATCATTGTGTGCTTGACATGTACTCTTTAACATGGGATATTTAGTGCCAGCCCCGGAGCTGGCAGAATTGATCTTCAGTCACCACTGACCAAAAACATAGGTATGAGCCCCAGCTTCAACCTGCAGCTCCTGCTTATACGTCTCCCCATCGGACTGAGTTCCGTGACCACCTTCAGCTCTTAAGGGGGACCACCCCAAGGACATAAATAGATACATGGTGTCTGGCAGAGAGAAGGTGCTGACACTTTAACATTCATATATTCACTCCTTCATAGTACCGATTCATCCATTCACTGTCAAATGTCCTTGAAAGGCCCAATCCCCTTTCAGAAAGCTGTTCTGAAAGGGGATTGGTCCTCACTGTCAAGTGTCAGTGAAAAGGTCCATTCTGCAACAGCCCTTGGGGGTGCAGAGAGAACTTTGGTCAGGTCAGCTGTCTGTGCTGGTCTGGGCACACAGCCATGTCTCCTGGATGCCTGATGCTTGTGCACTAGGAACACACAAGTGTTACCTAATGTGGCCCTTTTAATGTGGCAGGTCATTAAAACTGTAGCATTGGGTGCCCAGGTAGCATAGAAATGATAGCAGAAAAAGACAAATCAGCCCATCCAGTCTGCCCAGCAAGCTCTCTCACTTATTTTCCCATATGTATCTGTTTCACCAACCACCAATTTCAGGGCCCTTGTTGGAAACTGTTTGATTCAAGTTTCCTGCCATTGATGCAGAGAGTAATGTTGGAGTTGCATCAAAGGTGAGCAGAAGGCTTAATGGTTAAGGGTAGTAACCGCCGCATCAAGCGCGTTACCCCGATGCTTGTTTACCCAGACTGCACAGAGCATTGCCTTGTTGGATGTTGTCTAAATGTAAATCCTGTTTTCCACATTTCCCCCTGCCGTTGAAGCAGAGAGTAATGCTGTATATGCATTCAATGTGATGTGTTAGGGTAGTAACTGCCGTAATAAGCAAACTACCCCCACACTTCTGTTTATACAGATTGTGAAACTCAGCCTTGTTGGTTGTTGTCTGAATGCAAATCCTCTTTTCCACATTTCTCCTTCCAGGAGAGGTGGATGTGGGTGTATTGAAAAAACAGATGCCCAGTTTGGATGCATGTTTTTATGCACACTATATTGCATCAGCCTGTAGTGTTTGATATTGCTCCTTATCAAGAATCTGTAGGGGGAAATAGGCTTGCAGTGGAAGGTGAAAACAGCATCTCGGGAAATTGTGATTTGTGTTTTTTCTTTCCTTCTGTATCAATTTACTGTATTTTTCGTTCCATAAGATGCACTTTTTTCCCCAAAAGTGGGGAGAAAATGTCTGTGCGTCTTATGGAGCGAATATAAAAATTTTTTTTTTAATTAGCTACAACCCCCCACCCTCCTGACCCCCCAAAACTTGCCAAAAGTCCCTGGTGGTCCTGGGAGTGATCGCCCCCTCTCAGACATTCAGCTGCCAGTAATCAAAATGGTGCCGGTGGCCTTTTGCCCTTACAATGTGACAAGGGCTACCGATGCCATTGGTCAGCCCCTGTCACATGGTATGAGCAATGGATGGCCTACGCCATTTTTTAAGATGTATGCTCCATAAGACGTATGGTCAGATACATCTTATGGAGCAAAAAATATGGTAATTCTTTTTCTTTTGGGTTCAGTATTTTAAAACTCTTTTTATAGTTAATGGTCCTTTTGGTTTTTGCCAGTAATTATAATAGAGGCAAATGCTGCACAAGAAATAGTTGTGGAAAGGAAGTGCAGAAGTTTGATAATGGTACTGGTTCTGCAGAAAATTTGTAGATTCCATTGCCTTTTAATTGGATCTTCATAACAATCAAAAGATGTAGTGGTGCTTGAGCTGTCAGGACCACATAGAGCCCTTCTTCAGGTAATGATGACAACATGCTCTGGGTCCAGTTTTCTCACTGATTCTGTCATACCTGGAGAGAACGCGTCCAGTCTTTGGAAGTCAGAGTGGCAGATCTGAAGAAGCTGAGGCAGATGGTGAGGTACATAGAGGGACATAGTAGAGCGGTCCCAACTAGAAGCAGTCCTTGTGCTGCTTTGGAAGAACAAGGTCACCTTTCAGAAGACCATCACCTTGGGGGGGTGGGGGTGGTGGTGGTAGGAAGTGATCCTGTAACTAGGACCTGCCTCCCAGGTGATACTTTTATCCTCTCGCACCTAGAATGTGTCTTCAGGATTATGTGCCCAGGAGGGAAGGGTTAGGACGGCCATTAAAGTTGATGATTACATCATTAGGAATGTAGATACCTGGGTGGCTGATGGGCGTTAGGATTGCTTGTTAACTTGCCTGCCTGTTGTGAAGGAGGTGGACCTCACATTCCACTGAGATGAAATTTTAGGGAGTGTTGGGGAGGAGCTGACTGTTGTGGTACACATGGGTACAAATGACATAGGAAGGTACAGGAAGGAGGGTCTGGAGACTAAATTTAGCTGTTAGATAGGAATCTGAAATTCAGAACCTCCAGGGTTACATTCTCAAAATACTCCCTGTTCCATGTGCAGGGCTCCAGAGGCAGGTTGAGCTCCAGAGTATCAATGTATGGATGAGACAATGGTGCAGGGAAGAGGGTGTTTTATTTGTTAGCACCTGGGGAACATTCTGGGGAAGGGGGTAGCTTATTACGACTGGATGGGCTCCACTTTAACCAGAGTGAGCCAAGCTGCTGGCGCTAACATTTAAAAAGGAGAGAGAGCAGCTTTAAAACTAATTATAGGGAAAAGCTGACAGTCTTTCAGAAGTGCATGGCTTGGAGGGATGTATCTTATAAAGATACTTGCAAAACAGGGAAGATAACCCCAGTAGAGAGAGGTTGTATTTAAGGTTGAAGTAGCCCAAACGGATGTAGACTCTCAGATATGAATGACTCTAATTGCCTGTATCATTTGCTTAATAAGCGGGTTGTGAATGCAAAGAGAGATGAAATTACAAATAAAAAACATATTTTAAAATTATGCATTCAAATGCCAGAAGTCTGAACAGTAAATCTGGTGAGTTAGAATGGTTTGTCATTATGTAGACATTATATATAATGACATTATAGGTGTTTCTGAGATGTGTGGAAGAAGGATAATCAATGGGACACTGTGATACCAGAGTGTAAATTATAATAGTGTGATAGAGCAGATTGATGAAGGGGTGATACTATATAGAAAAGATGGCATAGGATCAAGCATGATAAATCCTGCATGAAACAAAATGCAGTGTGGAATCTTTATGGCTAGAAATTCCACGTGTGACAGGTAAGAGTATGGCAGCGGTTGTATACTACCAGCCACCTGGCAAAAATGAAGAAACACTGACATGCTGGCTGAAATTTAAAAAAAAAAAAAAAAAAAGCAAATAAATTTGCCAACATAAGAATAATGGTATTGATTGGATCAGTGTCTTATCAGGACATGCTAGAGAAGTTTAAGTTTCTAGATGCTATGATTGACTGCTTCATGGAGTAGCTGGTCCTAGACCTGACTAGAGCGACAGCTACTTTAGATCTAATAGAGAAATGCACAACCTGATGTGAGGGGTTATTGTGGTGGGGCCGCTAAACAATAACGATCATAATGCAATCAAATTTGACATATTCACTGTAGGGAGGGCATTAAGTAAACCCATGGTAGCATATAACTTTTTGAATAGGGAAACTATGATATAATGAGAAAATTAGATAAAAACTAAAAAGAGCATTTAAGAGTTAAGTTTGCATGAGGCATTGATGTTTAACAATATCATTTTGGAAGCCCAGATAAAATGTATTCCATGCATTAAAAAAGGTTGAAGGAAGTCCAAATGTCTGCCAATGTGGTTTAATGGTGAGATAAATGAGACAGCATAAATGACCTCTTTCAAAAATGTAAAGCAGACCCAAATGATGAAAATAGGCAAGAGCATAAGCATTGGCAAATTAGATGTAAAACAGTAGTTAGAGGCCAAGAGAGACTTTGAGAAAAAGCTTGCCAGTGAGGCAAAAGCTAATAAACTTTAAAGTACAGACAAAGCAAAAAGCCTGTGATAGATGGGCTGCTAGATAACCAAAGGGCAAAAGGGGGGTTTAGGCAGACAAGGGAATAGCAGAAATCCCGAATGAATTCTTTGCCTTGGTCTTTAATGGAGGAGGATGTTGGGAACATATTCACACCTGAAACATTCTTTAATGGTGGAGATACTGAGCAGCAATTGAGGATGTAATAGATCAGATTGATTAACCAAAGAGTAACACATGCCCAGTGTTCTAAATGAACTGGAGCATGAACTTGCTAATTTATTACTGGTTATTTATTTATTATTTATTTATTTAACAGTTTTATATACCGCAGTTCAGGTAACAAAGTTACTAATCACTTCGGTTCACATTTCAACAATTACAATGACAATATAAAGAATAATTTATAATGTCTTACATAGAACAGGGTGAGTGAAACTTGGATAATAACTTACAATGAACAGGGAGAATACAATTTATATACAAATAGCTTAGAGGAACAGTGTGTGAAGTCACTGAAACTGTCTTGGCGAGATCTAGAGCCACTGTCATGTCATTACAGTTATCTGTAATCTGAGATTTAGAACAGGTGGCCAATATGATGACATTTTTTAAAAAGGGCTTGGGGTGATCTAGGAAACTATAGACTGATGATAGTGCTTAGCAAAATGGTAGAAGCCATTCTTAAAGTAAAATCCCTAGCCATATAGATTGTGGCTTGATAATTGGTTAAAAGGCTAGAAACGGGGGGGCAGGACTAAATGGTCAGAATTCCAAATAGATGGGCCGATACAGTAAAGTGTGCTCCGGTGGAGCGCACTGTTAGCCCACGTTTGGCCGTGCGTTTTCGACGCACTATTTTTACCCCTTATACAGTAAGGGGTAATAACGCACCGGAAGCGCGCGGCCAACCCCCCCTTCCCCCCGAAACTAATAGTGCCTGCAACATGCAGATTCATAATGATGGGCCTATTAGTTATTCCCGTGCAATTCAGAAAGTAAAATGTGCAGCCAAGCCGCACATTTTACTTTCAGAAATTAACGCCTGCCAAAGGCAAGCTTTAATTTCGGTCGGCACCAGAAAAAACTGCTTTTCTGTACACCCTCCGACTTAATATCATAGAGATATTAAGTCGGAGGCCCAAAAATAAAAATTAAAAAAATAAAAATAAAAATCTGCCCGCGCCCCGTGGGTTGGAAGATGGATGCAGAATTTTGCCGGCATCCGTTTTCTGAACCCATGGCTGTCAGCGGGTTCGAGAACTGACGCCGGTAAAATTGAGCGTTGGCTGTCAAACCCGCTGACAGCCGCCGCTCCTGTCAAAAAGGAGGTGCTAGTGTCCCAAGCGCCTCCTTTTACCTCAGGCCCTCATTTGCATGCGGGCCAAGGCTGTATCACGCGCCCAGGACACTGGCCTGTGCATGCGTCGGGAGAGCGGGCGCTTGCCGGCTCTCCCGTGCTTCTTTCTGTATCAGCCTGAGAGAGAGGTTGTTATTGGAGTACTGGGGCCTATGCTGTTTTTCAGATCATTTATGAATATATTAAAGGGAGCAACAAGTGAGGTGATTAGATTTGCAGAAGACACACAGTTATTCAAATTAGTGGATTGTGAGGGACTGCAGAAGGACCTTGTGAAAGTAGGAGACCGGGCAAATAATGGCAGACAAAATTTAAAGTAGAAAAGTTCAAAATGATGCACATACAGAAAAATACTCCTAACCAGGGATGTACATGGTTTTTTTTTTCCGCGTTGTTTTTGTTTCATTTTAAAATGGTTCGAGAGGTATTTATTGCAGGTTTCCCTAATTTGGGACTTAGCGTGCATTAAGTCCCGTTAGTGCGCATTAACTCCGAAATTATTGCGCACTAACTAGTTTTCCTAACGGACCCCATACATTCACCCAAGTCACTTCCCCTCTAACCAGTCACCTCCCCCACCCAAACACATAGACTCACACCAAGAGAATTCAAAGTATGCATATCCCAAAATGTCATGTCCCCTTTCCTAAAATATAAAGGGACTAGCAAATTGTAAATATGCATTTACATTACATGCTTTTGCTGACTAGAACGTGATATTATTAGATCACTTGTTTATACTTGTTACCAGGCACTGGCTATCCCCCCCACAAACACCACCTTGCAACCTTGGCAACACAAAAAAGTAACTAAGGAGACAGCCAATGGGAATGCAGAGCCATATCTCTTAGCTAATGAACTGCTCCCCAGTTGACACTTTTTAACTTAGTGGTATAATTTTTAGTCAGTGTGCACTAATTTGTGTTAGTGCACGCTAACATCCAGTTAGTGCACCCTGTGTCCTATTAGTGCACACCAAGTCCGTAAATAGGAAAACTATAGTTAGTGCGCACTAAGGCGAAATACTAATTTTCACGAAATTTCGGCAATTTTTTTTTGTTTCATGGCACTTCCGAAACAGAATAAAATAGACAATTTAATTGCCATTGTCTATTTCATTGAAAATGAATGCACATCCCTACTCCCAACTACAGGTACACAATGCTGGGTTCTGTATTGGGAGTCACTACTTAGGAAAACGAGCTTGAAGTCCTTGTGGGCAATATGTTGCGATCCTCTGCTCAGTGCACAGCGACATTTAGAGCAAGTAGAATGTTAGGAATGATCTGAAAAGGAATGGAAGATGGCGCAAGTAATACGTCTTTTAGATAAATAGAAGGCCAGATGTACTAAAAAGGTTTTCATATTTTCTCTATGGAGAAAATGCTTAGCACATCTGGCCCAGCACTTGATAAATGGCCTAATTCAATCCCTTTTAGGCTGTTACCATCTGTCCACTATATACACACATTTCCCTCTCTAAATAGAAGCACACATGCTTAACAAAAGGAACTTTTACTCCACGCATGTCAAGAGAATGAACGAGCGATGAACTTCCTGAGATAATTACAGTACCGGAATGTAATCTGCTTTCAGATGCTGAAAAGCGGGACAAAACAAAAATAAAAAATTAAGTAAAGTAGAATTGATCATACAGCATTGAGGATTTTATCTTTGGAAACTTTGAGGACTGTTTCAGTCATTTCATTGATGCTTGCTATTTCGTTTGGTAGCAAGACTGGTTCAGGCTGGACAAGTTTTCAAAAGAGTAATTCAGAACTCTTCTTCTGAATGTGTTTTATTTAATACATTTCTGTTTCATCTTTAGCACACAATAGTTTAAAGTGAATAACAAATTAATACATACCACAAGGTAAGTCAATGCAATGATTAAACGTAATAAAATGTGGACAGCAGTAGAAAAACGAAAATTAAATAAAAGCTTTGCATCTGCTTCCCTAACTGCATGGAAGGGATTTTGATTTTTTTTCAGGAGGAGAGTATTTTTTAATCTCATATGTGTGTCTATCCAACACTGTGTATTGTCTAGTAGCGCTTTAAAAATAGATAAATAATAGTAGTAGTGCTTGCTAATTCGGAAACATTTTGGTGTAATACTAAGGTATCACTGAAGCCAGAGTATCTTCTTTGTAGACTGCTCTAGCTTAATCTTGACTTAATTTACTGGACAGTGTTCCCGGAAGACAGAATTGTGGTCACTGTGTATTTGTGTCTATTTAGCAGGCAACTATTGCCGATGGATTGAAATGCTTCACAAGTGGGCCAGGCTCCAGAAGCCAGCTGGATTAAGAGCTTTGGGCATTGTAGCGGTCCAATCCATAATTTGTGCAAGATAATTTTTAAAGCATTTTTAGAATGCATCGCTTTGTTTTTTGTTGTATTACCCTGCGTTTTCTCAAGAGACAAGCCACGTTTTTATTTTACCAGCCTAACTTGCATGCTTTCTGGCTCTGTTCCCTAGTTTCCTCTTGTTTCCCATGGTGATGCTTTAAAGAGGAAGGCACTTACACAAGTTTCACACATATTTGTATTCAGGTAGTCTGATTAAAAAAAAAAAGGAAAGCCAATCTATATCTCTTACATAATTCTACATCAGAGCAAACAGTATTGTAACACTATCAAAGGAAACGCAACATTGTTTTTATGCAGGTCTACCCTTCTAAAAAAAACAATGTTGCGTTTCCTTTGATAGTGTTACAATGCTGTTTGCTCTGATGTAGAATTGTGAGAGAAAATAACTTCCCTTTTTAAAAACATATTATTAGACTGACTACAAATATATAAAACCTTTTGAAAGTGGTGGAAAGGCATCGATGCTGACAGAAAATTGAACTTCTCCTCCCAGAACTGAGAGGAAAGGGTCCACTTCTGTCCAGATCATCAGACTGCTAAATACATTCTCGTGCTATCAGAATTAAATCCAGAATTCTGTAGATCTTGATTCCTTGTTGTTCATAGTAATGATTTTTACCTAATTCATTGTTAAGTCTGAGTGAAAAGGTTTGTGGCAAATAGATTCAGTTGGCCTTAGAGCACATAAGGACATTATTTAATTGAACTCACTTACTTTAGGACAGCAGTTTGCAATCTCTTAGGGCTATTTCCCTGCTTCTCTTCCCCATCCATGTGATTGGTTAGCACCCCTCCCCCATTTAATCCCAATTTTTTGTTTCCAATCATGCAACCAGGCTCCAAGCATCCAGTATTGTTTGTTTATCCAATTAAAAGTTTGCTCAAACCCAATAATAGCTGCAACCTATAACAGATTTGTGGTTAAAATGTGTCTCTTATCAACTCTCCCTACCAGTCTCTCTTCTTCCCTCTGTCCCCCACCCTTGTAATTCTTCTCATCATTCTGTCTCTCCCCTCTCCCACCTGACTGTCTTTTTCCCTCCACCCCTTCATCTTACTGCTGCACCACTGATCTGCTAGCCTGCATGGGTCACTGCGGTTTTGAGCCTCTGTGGAGGATTCATGCTTACTAGTTTGCATACACAGTGATTTTGAAAATGGCATTTTTTTTTTTTAAATACCGCAGATATCATGGAAAGAAGTGCAGAAAACACTAAAAAAAAATAAAAAATCAAAATAAGTACATACGTGTGCTGCGGAAGCTCATGCAAGGGTCTATCTAAACACAGATTGATGAAGTTATGACCCAAGCTGATCAAATCAAGTTAAACAACTCAGTCTTCCTTTATAATGTAGGCATAACAA
This sequence comes from Rhinatrema bivittatum, assembly GCF_901001135.1. Taxonomy (NCBI): domain Eukaryota; kingdom Metazoa; phylum Chordata; class Amphibia; order Gymnophiona; family Rhinatrematidae; genus Rhinatrema; species Rhinatrema bivittatum. Next base: position 267,587,364 of record NC_042622.1, read on the forward strand.
TTTAATGAAAGAAGTGAAAATCACAGCTCAGTCTCCCGACACGTTGTTTCACCAAGGCTGCATCGGGAAGGATGGCTTTCATCAGAAGCACTTTAAATGTTTGTCGTCAAAAACACATTAAAAGGTGTTCTGAAATGAAACTCATAAATAAGCAAAGCATAACAAGTGCAGGGCAAGAAATGGCAACAGCAGAGGAGTAAAAACAGAGGTACATACCATATTTGTGAAATAATTTAAGTACCGTATACACAAGACATTCAATGGAGACTGTAAAATACTAGCAAGAAATATATCAAAATATTAATAACAGGGTAGGAAATAGGACTTAAGGAAATTTCTGATATTGAAAACGGCACTTATACACAGACATGGTTCACAAAAAGTCTCAGCAAAGAGCTTGACAAACAAAAAATTAAAAGTAAAACAGCCATTCTGAAAGGAAGACTTAAAGGAATGTGAAAACGGGGACAGCGGTAAAGTGGAGAGCACAACTTGATCAGCTTGGGTTATACCTTTGTCAACCTACTGTGTGTAGATAGACCACTTGCAAGAGCTTCCGCAGCACACGTGTACTTTTTTTTTTTTTTTTTTTTAATTCACCTTTTGTTTTAATCGTGGTGCATGTCATTTAGGTCCAACAAGAGTGTGAGAATTGGTGTGGGCCCGCCGATGTCTAGGCAGGCATGCAGCTCCTTGGGTGGAGCAGCCTTGCAGGAATGCAGCTGGCCATTTCTCACAAATCAGTTAATTTTACTGCAACAATGAGGTTTTTCCCCTAAAAGGGTCCACTTTTAAAAGAAATACCTTCAGTTCTGCCATCTGCAGTTAGGCTGTTCTCTTGTTTCCATCACTTTGAAAGCAACTGCAAGTAGTGTGAAAATAATTTTATAGCACCAGTATTTCATATATTAGTCAAATAGCCTGCAAGATTTCTGCTTGCAAAATTGAGTGGTATTCTTCATCAGCAGTGCTCTGCTGCTACCTTGCACTTCTTGAAGTCTTGAATGCTGAGTGATTATTTATCTATTCTGAAAATGCAAACTGCTGCTGAGGAATTATGAAAAAGCACTATGTATTAAAAATAAGTGCAGGAAAATTAATTTCCTGGCATTTTAGGTTTAGGACTGGATTTAGGCTACCTTACTTTCTCACAGCAAGGAAAGAAAATTATTTGAGAGAACTGCAGCAAAGTGCTCTAAAGTCATTACTGAAAAAAATGCTTGAAGATGAGAATGAAAACTGCAACAGTTACAGTATCTACTGTCTCTCGACTGGCATAAACCCCACATACTTCCCAGTATAAATAGTCAATTTATTGAACAAGACCTTTCTTTCCCTAACTCCTGTTTTTACATTTTGCAGTTCTAATGGGTTCATCAATTGTTTGGAGTCATTTCAATACACTTAAATCAATTGGTAGCAGGAATGCTGGTATGGGGTCCACCCAACATTTTTCTAGTGCTGCTGAGTTGTGCATGCAGTGTTAAGACTAAGGCTGTAATTATCATTTGAAAAGATATGAGAGTAAACTGCTGAAATTTAAACAGTGAATAGTTTAACGGTTGAGGGTGAAGGCACCTGCCTCAGACATGCTTGTGCGTGCATTCTTCAGGCTGCCCCGATGAGGGGCTAGGCGTGGGGAGCACCAGAGTTAGGGGTGGAATAACTTCTTACTCCCTTAACTACTGTTCAGCTCCTGTCCTCCTGTCCTGGCAGCTAATATTAAACAGCTAAATGGACTAACGAGTCATTCTTTACCTACTGTTTAGCCTTGTAATATTTTACATCTGTGTTAGACCACCAGACCTTTGCCGTGCACCTGAGCACATCACTTCTGGACTGTGCCTAGATTCTGCTCGCTCTCTCTGGGTGCTTTTCGGGATTTCACCTCTCTTACTCTTACTTTTACAATGATGTGCTGTTCCACCCACCGAGGAGAGTACTGAAAGAATTCAGGTTTGACTCATTCTTCTAACATTTACAAACTGGTCTCAGTGAGGGTATGAGTTACAGGAAATGAATAAGTGTTCACGCTTGGCATGGGCACAGTGCGAACGTAGTCCTCATGATGAGGTAAAGAATGAATCTGCTTTGTCAGACTCTGCCGAGTGTCGTAAATACAGTTCACCACTTGGGTTTTAATAAACAGATCGTTGTGGAATTTTGATTATTGAAAAGTGAGCCAAGCAAGAGAACAAATCAGAAGGAATTTGCAGTATTAGGCCAATTTGTGTAATCCAGGCTTTACAAGCTGAAGGTTTTTTTTTGTTTGTTTCATTAAGGCATACTACTTGACTGACCTTCGGTATACTTCAATGGCAGCATCAATATCCTTGTTTAAAAACTGAGCCTGATTTGCAGTCTTCAATAAAACAATTTTGACATTCTCCCAGAAATATTAATTATTGATTCTTCTGTTGCAACAAAATCAGTAAGGAATTTTTAGATTGAACTTCACCATGACAATGCACTCTGGTTTTTCCTCTTTGTTTTTTATAGTTTTTTGCAAGCTGTCTGAGTGTGCTTTTAGTTTTCCTTGAGCAGAAGTTTATTTGGTAATTTAATAAGGCTTCGTCATATTAATTAAGGTATAGAATCCATTTCTTTTTGAAATTTGAATTTTATCCAAATCTGTGGTGGCTGTGGGTGTATGTATAAAGACTGCTGCTTGGTGTTGAGTTCCCAGAAGTAACCAGAAAATGGAACTTCGTGTTGCAAAAATAAACGAGAAGAGAAACTACAGGGTTTTTTTGTCTGACTGTTAAAATGTGATTCAGAGCTTATTTCCTGAGATAAATGCACATAGAGCTATCTTGCCCTTTGAAAGAAGAAACTTTGACGTCAAAGGTGTTTCAGTGAATATGTGATTAATAAAGTTTAGTTTTTAACAAGGATCCTAACCCTGCAGTTGGAATGTATTAGCCTCTGGAGCAGAGTTAAAAATATATATATATATATATATATATATATTCCTGTCTGTGACTTGTAGAACCAGTCTCAGCAGTGCATTTTGAGAGCAACTTTCAAAAGATTTTACCTGGGTAAAAAGAGGGTGACAATTTCACTCTTGCCTTTTTGCAGTTCAAGCGAGGGTACTTTTTACCCCTTCTGCAACAATGCAGAGGAAGCCAGCAGACAATGCCCATGGATTTCATTTTGAAATCCCTGCCTATGGTTTATGGCTCTGAGTTTGTACCTCCTGCAAAATACTCTTGGCCCTGCCTGCCCCCAAATTTTCAAAAGGAAAGTCTGCAGGGAGTTCCCCTTTGAAAATTCATTTGCAGGTCTACATACATTTTAAGGCTTGCCCCCTTGCTGTGTATTAATACCTTTTTTTAAGGACAATGATTTGAATGAAGCCAAATTTTGGTCTGTCCCCAAGTGGACTAGGCCCCACGGTAGGCTTTTCTCGGCATGCTGCGTAGTAAGCATGGCGGTGTTTTTACTTGCTGGTCCATGCTTTCTGCCCTCTACAAGACTTTGGTGTGCACGCCGTGCTAGGCGTGCCCTTTGTGTGTAAACTTTGTGTGTAACCTTTTTTGAGCATGGAGATACGATCCAGCAGGGCGTACTAATGGTGTATGCGCCTTGCCACACTTATTGCTGGGGCACCTATAATTTGTGCGTGTGACTTTTTTGAGCGTAAGCCGTTTGAAAGCACAGTTACCATTGTTCATGGTGCCAATAAACAAGAAACCTAAGCACCTTTCTCTTCGTATTGCCTGTCATATTAGGGTTTCTCAGCCTGACCTGCTTTCTACCCTGTGTCAGCGCTGTTCAGATGCTCAGGGAGTGTTTGTCTTCCTCGGATTTTGCTAAACCTGGATTCTCATTCTGATGGTCTAGTTACAGTTTTGGCTGGAAGTGTGCCAGATCTTGGTTCTCCCTTGATTGACTCCTCTGCTGGCGAGGACAGTTCTGTGGGACCAGCTCCAGTTCCTTCTGGGCTTGGTCTGAACCCAGCTGCTTTTTCTTGGGTGGAAATTTTTTCAAGGCTTACAAGCTTTTCTTCAGACATAGTCCTCCGTTTCCCCCATTCGGACCCTCAGCCAGTGGCCCCTCCCAATCCTTTGCTTATGTGCCAGGGCTCGCTTCTGCTCCCTGTGGGGGTTCCCAACAGGAATCCAGATGGTACAGATGATGAGGTTGATCCTGATTCCCTGGAAGATGGGGACATTCCTCCAGGGCTGGAACCGTATTGAACCATATTGCAGTTCTTTCATAGAGATGAACTGCCTGCCCTGATTTCCTAGACCTTGAAACTGCTGGGTGCACCTGGTTCAGATGCTATGTCAGAGCCGAGGAAGAATTCTATTTTAGTTTTCTTCCATAAAGCCTCTTGTTTTTTTTCCTGTGATGGATCCATTCAGGACAGAGCTTTCTTACCGGAAGTTCGGATCCAGAGATTGATGTCTCAAGTGCATCAGTCGATGAACAACATATGCCCAATGGTGTGGTCCTATCTACAGGTACTTGGCTTGATGGCGACTACCCTGGAACTGGTGCCATGGGCAAGGGCGCATATACATCCTTTTCAGCGCTCTCTGTCTCATTGGAACCCACGGTCTCAAGATTATGTGGTTCAGCTCCACTTGCCAATGGACATATGCTTCCACCTCCAGTGGTGGTTGCAGGAGGATCATCTGAGAGAGGATATTCCCTTGTCCTCTCCAGCTTGGTTGGTACTCACAACTTATGCAAGTCTCCACGGTTGGGGGGCTCACTGTCTGGAGTGCCAAAGATCCTGCTGGAACATCAATCGCTGGAGGCCTAGGTGGTATGATTGACATGCTTGCAGTTCAGCCACAGGCTGCAGAATCAAGTAGTTCACATGATGTCAGACAACATGATGACGGTGGCCTATATCAGTCGCCAGGGAGGAACCAAGAGCCAGCAAGTGTCTCGGGAAATAGACCAGCTGATGGACTGGGTGGAAGGTCATCTGCAGATGATCTTGGCCTCTCACATTGCAGGGAAAGACAATGTAAGAGTGGACTTTTTCAGCAGGGAGAGTCTGGACCCCGGAAGGAGTGGGTGGTGTTAGCTGAGGTGTTTCAACTGATTGTGGATCGCTGGGACCTTCTGTTCCTAAACCTGCTGGTGACTTCTTGAAATGTAAAGGTTCCTCGATCCTACAATTGCAGGAGTGATCCATGGTTCCTGGGTATAGACTATCTCGTACAGGTCTGGCTGGAAGACAGATTGCTTTATGCCTTTCCTCCGTGGCCTTTGCTGGGCAGGATAATTTGCAAGATCGAAGGCCACAGGGGGCTCATAGTCCTAGTGACGCTGGACTGGCCCAGGTGTCTGTGGTATGAACATTTACAATGACTCCTGGTGGAGGCCCCCCTTCATCTTCCGCCGCACATGGATCTGCAACAGCAGGGACTGGTTCTTCACAAGGATCCGACTCTATTCTGTCTTACGGTTTGGCCCTTGAGAGGGCTCACATGTTAAAGCGTGGTTATTCCTCTGCGGTGATTGCCCCTTTTACTCCGTGCTTGCAAGTTCTCCACTTCCTTGGCTTGTGTGGGTTTGGAGAGTTTTTGAGGCTTGGTGTGAGGAGTGGGGTGTTGTTCCTCGTACAGTTAAGATCCCTTTCATTTTGGATTTTTTGCAGGATGGATTGAATAAAGGTTTGGCCCTTAATTCCTTGAAGGTGCAGGTTGAGGCTCTTGCCTGTTTCAGAGGCCTGGTGAATGGTGTTTCTTTGTCATCTCATCCTGATGTGGCCTGTTTTTTTGAAGGGAGTGGAACATCTTAAGCCTCCCTTGATGTTACCGTTCCACTGTGCAGTCTTAATTTGGTGCTGGACTTTTGGCGGGCCCTACGTTCCGACCACTGCATAGCCTTTCCTTATGATTGTTGACCTTGAAGACTGTGTTCCTGGAGGCTATATTTTATTTATTTGTTTTTTTATACCGATGTTAATTGGACATATCACACCGGTTTCCAGCGTAACGGAGGAGCCTATATGTTCTGTGCTTTGGATTTCTGAGCTGCCGGCAGCCGTTCCTTCGTGTGACTCTGGGGACGTTACAGCTGCCTACTATTCCATCCTTCTTGCCCAAGGTAGTCTCGGACTTTCATGTGAATCGGTCCATCTCCTTGCCGACCCTGGATAAGGTCAGGGATGCTGAGGAGTTTTTGTCTTTTGTGTTCCTTAGAAGTTAAGCATTTGTCGTGTGGTATTTGGAGGTCTCAGACTTTTTTCCAAAGTCGGATTGCCTGTTTGTTCTCCATGGGTGCTCTGGCTTCTCTGGTTACCATAGCTCGTTGGATTAAGGGGGTGGTCACGGCTGCGTATGTGGATGCTGGAAAGCCGTTGCCTACTGGGGGCCTGTTCCACTAGGGCTCAGGTAATGTCATGGGCAGAGGTTAGTCTGTTGTCTCCCATCGATAGCTGCTGAACTGCGACCTGGTCCTTCTTACACACTTTTTCCAGGTTTTATTGTCTGGATGTGCAGGCCCAGGAGGATGCAGCCTTTCCATGTGCGGTTTTGACTGGGGCGCGGGCAGCCTCCCACCCTCTTAGGGAGTAGCTTTGGTTCATCCCACTGGTCCTGAGTCCATCTGCTACATACTTGGAAATGGAGAAATCACTTTCCTGATAGTTTTGTTTTCCTTAGTTTTAGACAGATGGACTCTGCTTCCCGCCCTTGGGTGCCGCATGAGTGTGTCAATAGTTCTCCTGTGAGGCTATGGGTCTCCAGGGATTATTGGTAAGTGTTCATCCAGTCCCTAGCTTGGGGTACCTAGAATCTTATGCGAGTTCAATGTTTATGGTTGGTTGAGTATAGTTCTGGTTACCTTTTTTTAATCATGTTTTTTGCTAGTCTGTCTACGGTTGCTTTTGAAGAGAATGCTGGCAGGCTGGGGTCATTGCGGGGCTATATATACTGTGACATCAGCTTGCTCAACAGCTTGCTCCACTCCTTCCGGCGTGTCAACAGAGTGGACACGCCGGAAGGAGTGGAGAGAATGAGACGGGATCTAAGGAAACTGGAAGAGTGGTCGAAGATATGGCAGCTGAGATTCAATGCCAAGAAGTGCAAAGTCATGCATATGGGGAGTGGAAATCCGAATGAACTGTATTCGATGGGGGGGGAAAGGCTGATGTGCACGGAGCAGGAGAGGGACCTTGCGGTGATGGTGTCTAATGATCTGAAGTCGGCGAAACAATGTGACAAGGCGATAGCTAAAGCCAGAAGAATGTTGGGCTGCATAGAGAGAGGAATATCGAGTAAGAAAAGGGAAGTGATTATCCCCTTGTACAGGTCCTTGGTGAGACCTCACCTGGAGTACTGTGTTCAGTTCTGGAGACCGTATCTTCAAAAAGACAAAGACAAGATGGAGGCGGTACAGAGAAGGGCGACCAGGAAGGTGGAGGATCTTCATCAGATGACGTACGAGGAGAGATTGAAGAATCTAAATATGTACACCCTGGAGGAAAGGAGGAGCAGAGGTGATATGATACAGACTTTCAGATACTTGAAAGGTGTTAATGATCAAAAGACAACGACAAACCTTTTCCATAGGAAAAAAATCAGCAGAACCCCAGGGGTCACGATTTGAAGCTCCAGGGAGGAAGATTCAGAACCAATGTCAGGAAGTATTTCTTCACGGAGAGGGTGGTGGATGCCTGGAATGCCCTTCCGGAGGATGTGGTGAAGACCAGAACTGTGAAGGACTTCAAAGGGGCATGGGATAAACACTGTGGATCCATAAAGTCAAGATGCTGCCAATGAAGAGTGGGTGACTCGCCAGAATGATGGCTACTGCCTGGAGTCAATACCCTTATTAAATAAACATACACATGCTTACTGTGACTCCAACATCGCTCTAAGCTTCAACAGCAAGAGGAAATGTGGAAAAAAGGATTTGCACTCACAAAGAGGGGAGTAGCTGGCTTGTTACGGCGGTTACTACCCCAAATCAAAAAAGCCTGATACTTCACTTTCAATGCATATACAGCATAGTTCTCTGATTCAACGGCAGGGGAGAAGAAAAACTGATACTTCACACATCCAGCAGAGCTCTCTGCTTCAACGGCAGGGGAGAAGAAAAGAGGGTTCGCACTCACAAAGCGGGGAGTAGCTGGCTTGTTACGGCGGTTACTACCCCAAACCAAATGTGCCTGATACTTCACTTTCGATGCACATCCAGCATGGCTCTCTGCTTCAACAACATGGGAGAAGACTGATACTTCACGCATATCCAGCATAGCTCCCTGCTTCAACGGCAGGGGAGAAGAAAAACAACCAATAAGGGCTGTATAGCATAGGCTGGGTAAAACAAATAAGCATGGGTGTAGCTTGCTTATTGCGGCGGCTACTACCCCTAACGAATCAAGCTAGATATTTCACTTGGAGGCAGCTCCATCACTGCTCTCTACATTAAAGGTGGGGGTGGAAGGGAAATAGAACCAAGAGCTAAGAGAAACAGATAAGTATGAGAGAAAAAATGTGTGAAGCTTGCTGGGCAGACTGGATGGGCCATTTGGTCTTCTTCTGCCGTCATTTCTATGTTTCTATGCTCAGTCTCCATCTGCTGGCAGGGGAGCATAAACCCACTGGTCCTGGGTCCATCTATCTACACTAAGGAAAACAAAAGTATTAGGTAAGTAATCTTCTCCCCTGCACCCCAGCCCTACTTCATCCGATACCTCTACATGTTTAGTTAATTAATTCGGATTTTTTCATTAGCCTCTTTGCAAGGTATCTGTATAATAGGATTATTTCCTAATCACATGTTAATTATTGTTCTTACATGTTTCTTATATTTATTTGTTATTTAATAGTTCTTCGTTATATGTAATGCTTTCAAGCAAGTTAAAATGTTCTCTGTAAACCGATTTGATTTGCATACTATGTAAGAAGATTGGTATATAAAAATAAATAAATAAATAAATAATACTTTTTTTTTTTTTTTTTAAGCAACCCTGACTTTGTCTAGTACAAGGGTGGGGAATTCCAGTCCCCCGAGGGCTGCAGACCAGTTGTATGCAAATCTGTTTCATGTATATTCATTAGGAATATCCTGAAAACCTAACTGGTTTGTGGCCCTTGAATTTGCCCACTCCTGGATCTCTGTGCACTTCATGTACTGAGTCCCTGGCTTTCTGTGCCCCAGGTGTTTGACTCCGTGCTTTAGTGCATTAAATCTTGACTGCCACACTCATTACTGCCTCCTGGGCTGCAGCGTGTTGGCTTGGCTCCAGAAGGTAGCACTGGTGCATAGACCTATCAGATGGTCAAGAAGGGGACATTTGAATGAGAGCTCTGTGATTCAAACCTCGTCACCAGCCGCCGCCTTCAGCTTGTGAAATTCTCTTAAATTCACTTGGGTAAGATGACATGACCTCATGCAGAGGCATGGGGGATGGGTTCTTAAGAGTGTATCCGGCTAAATGTTGGACCGATAAACCTCTGCTTTAAAAAATAATGTTTTTCTCTCAACTGACTAGCAACATTTAAATATTGCAAATCAGATTTTTCTTGTTAAAACAGTAAGCTTCTCCACTAGCACCGTATCGTGGATTAGAACACATCAGACAGAGAACAGCAAGTTGGGATGAGGTCAGATCCTCGAAATGTAACCATGGGGGCTCCACAGAGATTCATTGTTGGACCTCTGCTGGCTGCTGTTGTGTGGATTGTGTGGTTTTTTTTGTTTTTTTTTATATAAACATCAGAGCTTGATAAACCCATTTGTCCTCCCCTCCCACGCTGCCTCCTCTGTGTGCTTCCACCAGCTGAATCACCCCCCTCCCTCAAACTAATTTTATCATTGCTGTTGTGGGAGCTGGGGATGAGGTGGATCCTGATCTGATCTCAGTCCCAGCCTATCTTTTTTTTTTTTTTTCAGGCAGTTTCCATCTCCTTTGGGCTGGTCAGTCAGGACCAGGTTGCTTTGGATTATGGTGCCATAAATCTTCATTCAAGACTATCCAGGGTTTACTCCTCTCTTTATGTCCTCCTCCAAAGTCAGCCAAACCATTGTAACAATAAATCCTTGGCCAATGGCCACAGATTGCAACTCCCTGTGGAATCTAGCTGATGTAGACCCTAAGTCTGGTCACTGAACATCACCATTGTGTGGTGACTAGGTCTCCTTCAGTCCAGAAGTTGTGAATACTGCCTCTGCAGCATCCACAGCTCTGGTTGTCCCAGGGAGTAGAAAATGCAGTCTGCTGTACTTGCCACTTGCCACCGGGTTGGCTTCTAATAGGTAATGCAGCTGCTGTGATGTCGGGGATTGCAGGGACCTGCTGGCTGATCTGCATCCACAACCCCTCCTCCCCCCTCATCTCTGTAGTGTTCCCAACCCTAACTAGCCTGATGAATGAGTCTGAACAGGGATTCCAACCTGGGTTCAGATAACATTACACAATTCTGCCACTAGGTGATCAGGCTGCTATCCTGATAAATTGAGATTTTGTAAAACCATTTACTGAAGTCAGTGGAAGGCCATTTTTTTATTCAAGTATACAGGAAAGCATTGTTTATCTGAAGATCCTTTAACTGGAAAGCATCACACTCTTCAGGCACTGATTCACTATCTTGAAAAACTCCTATTATCCAAAAATCTTTTATTGGAAAACTCCCTTTATTTGGAATGTCCTTGGTCCTGATCATTCCGAATAAACAGCGCTCTTTTATATGAACTTTCAAACATCTTTTTTCAAAAAAAATTGTAGTTTTCATTAATTGTTTTACATTTGTTTCTTAATTCCAGGTGACTGGGATCAAGACCTTGTATGAGGCTGAGCTGGCGGATGCTCGCAGGGTCCTGGACGAGACTGCCAGAGAGAGGGCCAAGCTGCAAATTGACCTCGGGAAATACAGGGCTGACTTTGAGGAGGTTAATAAGAAGTAAGGAGGCCTCTTACTTTGCAATACTTTGGTTTATCAAAGATTCTCATGAAGCAGAACATATAAGGCATGCTGTGCTAGGTCAGACAGGGTTCATCAAGCACATCCTTTCTCTGGCAGTGGCCAATACCGAATCACTAGGAAGTAACTGGCAGATGCCATTTTTTTTTGCTGCCCACTCTCAGGGATAATTGGTGGTTTCACCTAAGTCTACCTGGCTAATTGCTTAGGAATTTCGCTTCTAGTAACTTGTCCAAACCTCTCTTAAGCCCGGCTATGCTAGATGCCTTGACCACATCCTCTGGCAAAAAATTCCGTAGTTTGATTGTGCATTGATGGAAAGTATTTGTCCAATTTGTTTTAAATCTGCTACCAATTTCTATCAAGTATCCCAAAAAAGGGGGTGAATTAGCTCAAGTCTGAAACTCGTGAGCAGTAGTGCTAGTCGTCAAGGCTTCAGCCCTGACTCCTGTTCATTTGGGCATCTTTCACATGCATGCGTAATTTTATTTAAGATGAGGGATTATCTCGTACTTGGATCTGAAATGGCTGAACAGCATTGAGACTGTGATTCTTAAGGCCTTGTCTTGGGAAATTTAAATACTAATAGATGAGCAGTTTATAGGTGGAGGGGGATTGGGAGAGAAGCGCATGTTCTTTAAGTAGCTAAGATGCAGTCGTGGGGATTGACATGTCCCTTGGTCCTTGTACTGTTTGAAAGGGTAAATAAGTATCCCCTAGTAATAACCTGCCCCAAGCCACTCATGATTTTATGAGCCTCTGCCATATCCACTCAGTCATCTCTTCAAGCTGAAGAGTCCTAATCTTACTATGTTCTCGTCATAAAGGAGTTGTTCCAGCCCCTCGATCACTTTTGTTGTCTTTCTTGCTACCTTTTTAGTTTCGCTATATCTTTCTGAGATATGTTAGCCTGAATTGCACGTAATTCACAAGGTGCGAGTGCACCATGGGTTGATCAGTGGCATTGCAATATTCTTTGTTTTTAGTCTCCATTATTTTTCAAACCATTCATAATCTATTTGTTTTGTTTTTTTTGACTGCAGCCACACGCTGAGTTGAAGATTTCAATGTATTGTCCACAAAGGCTCGAAGGCCCTTTCCCTGGGTGGTGACTCTTAATACAGGACCTAGCATTGTGTGCACTGTAGTTGGGATTATTTTTCCCTATGTGCATCACTTTCCACTTTGTGCAAGTGGAAAGTGATGCACATAGGGAATTCCTCACAGTCTGCTTTGAATATTTTTGTGTCATCTGCAAATGTGCTCGCTTCACTCATTGCTCCCTTTCTGCAGATCATTAATGAATAAGTTAAACACTGGTCCCAGTACAGTTACCTGAGCATGACCCAGACTGAAGTTTTTGGTGGTACATGGTACTTTGTACTTGTATTTAAAGTGCTTCTCCCAGGGTTGCCAACTCAGGAAAAATATTTTAAGGACAGTGATCCAGATTTTTACTGGCAGCCTAACTTAATTTTTTACCAATGAGACCCATTTTATCATTGCCATTTTATGCATAACTGGACTTACTGTGCCAAGATTCCCCCTTTTTGCACAGAGATATAGTTCCCTTCCCAATACTGCAGCCTTGCAGAGCATGAGCCCATGGTACAGGAAACAGTGCTGGGACCCCTCAATGGCCGAGTGATGTAGGAATATTAAAATAGTTTTGTAAGGGGAGGGTAGAAATGTTCTGTGTTATGTAATATCCCAATGGTGCTGGTCAAAGGAAAAATCACGGGGACAGTAATAACCAGGTCATCTTGTCTGACACTGTTACAATTTATTTTGGTTCGGCTTTAGGGGACTGTGGCACCACTTTATGCTCTGTGTTTTTGGTTTTGTACTGAGTTGTCCTAGCTGCTTTTGCATTCATATCCAAATGCTTCTTTCTGACAAAGTGGTCCATATGCCCAAGGGCAATCTCTGATGAGTGCTATAATTGATTAATAAAAGCTGGGACTCTGCTATTTTCACAAAATCATGGAGCTCATATCTCCCACATCTGGTCAAGCACCCTTCATTATCCGAAGCCACATTTCTGTTTCTAAGTTAGGTCCTGAAGCATTTTTAGTACCCTTCTTAAGTTGATAGTGGTCATATTTATAAAATTCACACTATCCCTGCTCCCCTTCTCCCAAGTGATCATTTATTTATGAAAGCCCCTTGTCCTTTCCTTTCTCGCTCAGTTGAGCTCAGCTCCCTGTGTTTAGTGCTCATTCCTGAACTTGATGAGGCAATTCCTTGCCTGCAGCAGGAGTGCTGAACTCGTCTCACAAGTAAAAATGAATGAGTGGATGTATGATTGTAGAAATCAATCCTTTGTAAACCGTTGTGATGGTGAAACCGAACGACGGTATATAAAACTCGATAAACAAATAAATAAATGTAATGTATGACCTTCAGGACTTGAAAGTAGAAATCTATTTTCATGCTTCAGACTTTTTTTTTTAAGGGAGGAACATTCATAGAAGGAAGTTTTGTTAAATGTGCCAGATGAAAAACCTGCTTTCCTGGTACATTAGATGTTTAACTTAAAATAGAGGATAGGTATTAAATCATTCATGTTATATGTATTAGGTGATGTAGGGATGACTGATTTCTTTACTAGTCACCCATTTTCACCTGCCTGAAACACCATGAAAGAATTTTCTAAAGTTAACAGATTCAGCATCAACAACATTCTTATTTTATTTTTTGATGGTGAACTATTAAAGTAATCCAAAAGTAACTACAGGAAATCCAGTAAATTAGTGTGGGCTGGATTCCTGCATGTCCTACCTGGTCACCAGATCTTCCAATATTCCATTTTTAGCTTCTAAGTATAATTGTAGATTTGCATTTGTTACTCTTTCTGAATTGGCCCGATTGATAGGGTGCATCTAATTGCTTTCAACTCTAATAAATTGATTTGATAGCAGCTCTCGACAAGTCCAGGTGCTTCATGTACTAAGGGCTCTAGTGTGTGCTCCCCATCCTTTAGTGGATGCATCTGTCAGAACCACTTGATAGTGGAGCAAACGAATGAAAAGAAACTCCCTTCCTTGAGAACTTATGGGTGCAGCTGCTACTGTAACTCCCATTTCATAGCTGCTGTGATATGCACTTATGACAAAAGCGGGTAAGTGAAGACAGGGCAGCAAGATTACATGGATAGCCACTTCCATGGGCAAAGGACTACGAAGAGCCATCTGGCTGACGAATGTGGAGAAGAGAGAAGGCTGCAGATGAGCAATGTCATGGTATTTGCTCGGTCAGGAGGAGGAGTTTATCCAAGGCCCGATGAATTTGAGTGGGCTCCATGCTCGATTTCTCAAAATTGATCAGAAAATCTATGGTTGAGCTTAGGGAGTGGAGCACTTCGACCCTGGATTTTGCTGTGATAAGCCAAGTCCTACAGGTATGGGAAGACTTGTATTCCCTGGTGACACATATGAGCTGCCACTATTATGAGGCATTGCGGAAAGACCCTCGGGACTGACAAAAAGCCCCTGGCCCAGGCTATGCTCAACTGAGGGACTGAGCTTGATGCTTTCATCTCAGGAGCTGCCTTTTCTCTCTTTTTTGTAATCCCTTAGAGAAACTTGCTCAACTGAGGGAGGGAGAAACTAGTCTTTCTCCTTAGGAGCTGCCTCTGAAATATATATATATTTTTTAAATTACTATTCAGCCTACCAGACCTTAGTTCACAGCATGGGATGTTTGCCTTCCATCTGCTGGATGCATATAAGGTGTGAATCATCAAAACTGTTAATATCTGTCTCCATCTGCTTGTCAGTGAACATAACCCATTCTTCTGGACTGGTCTGACTGGATGAATAGGAAGGAATGTGTTTCAGAACACTTTGCTTTATTCAAATCTGATTCCACTACTGCAGACTCAGGAGGAAAGTTGTACCTTTTGATGACCAGCACAAGGCTGTATTTGAGATTTAATTTTCTCATTACTGGTAATGTAGACAAGGGCTTCTGCCACATTCTTGTTTGGAGTTCCTGTAGTACTTTGTTTCTCAGGTTTTCTGAGCTTTGAGAAACCTTTTCCATTTTGGCATTTGTGGATGATTACTGTCCTGCTTGTCCATGGAGAAACATTATTAATCATGTAAGAGACCTTGTCTCAGTTCCCAGACGGGTTGTGACAGGGACTGGGGATTATTATTTTATTTTTTGATGGTGAAATATTAAAGTAATCCAAAAGTAACTATAGGAAATCCAGTAAATTAGTGTGAGCTGGATTCCTGCATGTCCTACCTGGTCACCAGATCTTCCAATATTCCATTTTTAGCTTCTAAGTATAATTGTAGATTTGCATTTGTTACTCTTTCTAATGGTGGAAAAGAAGTAGTTTATTTGAAGCAGGTTCGCCTTACTACACATCTATCCTGGTTGGACGGGACACTGTCCCGATCCCTGCTAGCTGCCATTTATGAAGGGGCGTAAGAGGGTCTGAAACTGAGAAACTGTGGAACTTGGTTTGTAGCCTCCTTAGATCTACAAGTAGTCATCACTCTTCTCCCTCCTCTAAACTAGCAATACACTGTACCCCACTTCTGAATCCTATATATGTGTAAACTGAATTCCCATTGGTTGTTGCTTTTTTATGGCTGGGATTCCCTTTCCTCTGGGGCTGTGAACTCTTCATCATGTCCAAAAAAAGATATCGAAATACATTGGATCTCTGCAGTGAATTTCAGATAAAGGTTACAAGTGTTTAACCAATTGAGAAACAACCCAAAGCTTTCTTTACCTCGCCAAAGGACAAAGATGTCATCAGTGTAGCGTTTCCACAAAACTACTTGATTTTGAAATGGATGATGAGTCCACCATTGTTCTTTGAAAATCTCCATATACAGATTGACCAAATCGGGGCCCATGGTGGCCCCTATGGCAGTTCTTCGAATCTGTTGGTAGAATTTGCAGTTGAATGCAAAAAAGTTTTCTTTCAACGCAATCTTTAATAGTTGTGATAAGAAATCACTCGGGACGCGATGAGGTCGTAGTAGTCTTTCGAAGTACATATTTGCAATTTCAATCGTTTCATCTTGAATGGAGGGTTTGGCAGTGATTATTAAATTATCCTGTGCTTATTGGGATCAGGTAGCAGGATTTTACTCTCTCCTCTCCCCTCCATATTGTACAGGTTCTTGGTCTCCGCCCCAATCAATACTTGGGCTTATTCAATCTGAAGCAGGCCAGAAACCACATGGAGTGCGGAGATTGTTCTCTGTAGGGTTGAGGAAATTCAATGGCTATACTGCTGGAGGGGAGCAGTTCTAATAGGAGGACAATACTTTGCTGTCCAGACCGGTGAGGAGAATATAATATAATAATATAGTCTTCTGTGGCATCCCTTCTTGATTTTGGCATTGAGAAGCCTAGCAGCACATGCTGCTGCCAGTAGTCCTTGACCTGCTGGTCTTGGCACAGGTGGTCTCTTAGTCTGTTTGGAGGCCTCGGATTGCAGCTGTTGTGACAGCAACAGGGTTCATTCAGAAACTTCTCTGGCACAAAGCCAGATAAACAGTCTGTTCAGCATTGCGAAAAGCCTGCTGTTAGTGGACGGATGCATGCTTGTTGGATCACAAATTTTAAGAGAATTCCTGACTTCCAGGCACAACGCTGACCACTTCTTGAATCTGTTCCTTTAAGTCAGTAATGCAGGTATAAATGCTCCCCTCTTATCTTCAGAAGCTGTCAAACCGTTCCGGCATCTGAACTGCTCCTCTCTTTCAGGAGTTCTGTGATTGTAAAGTGAAGCAGGATACCACCCTGTAAAAACAGAATAGGTTTCATTTATAGATAGGGTTTATGTTTGTATGAAGTTATGGGATAGTAGGCAGTGTCCTGTTGTGGATTGATAACTGTTTAAAAGACAGCAAAGAGAGTAGGACTAAAGGTTAGCAATGGAGGCCCCCAGGGACTTGTACTGTTTACCATTTTCATAAATTATCTGGAAAAGGGAACAAATAAGGCCATCAAATTTGTAAGTAACACAATTATTCAGAGTTGTTAAAACAGTGGGTAGTGAGGAATTGCAGAAGGACCCTGCAATTCCTTGCAAGACTAGGAGACTGGACATCTAAATGGCAGATTAAATGTAATGTGGATAAGTTCAAAGTGATGCACATTTACTGAGTTCATATTAGGAGACCCCATCCAGGGAAAAGACACCCCCCCCCCCCAAGGCCTAGTGAATCTTGAAATCCTTAGCTTAATGTGGGTTGATGGTCAAGAAAGCAGATAGAATGTTAGGAATTATTTGGCAAGGAAGAGAGAATAAAACAGAGAATATCATTAATGTCTCTATCACATGGTGTGATCGTACCTTAAGAACTGTGGTGTTCTGCTTGTATCAGTTCAAAAAAGACATAGAAAGTATAGGGGCAACAAAAAAATGATAGAGATGAGCAACTTTTCAGCTTGAAAGAAATGATTGAGAGGGGTAATAGAAGTATATAAAATCATGAATTGGGTGGAACAGGTAAACAGGGACAGTTATGTATCTTTTCAGATAATGCTAAAACGAGACTTGTTTTAAATCTTCTGGTTGTTAGTTTCATGGCAAATCTGAAAGAGTATTTTTTTCACTTGGTGCACATTCAAGCTGTGCGATCTGTTGCCAGAAGATGTCATCAAGACCAGCGTAGCAGGGTTTAAAAGAGGTTTGAATTAAGTTCATGGAGGAAAAGTCCATAAAACATTATTAGCCAGGAAGACTTGGGAAAACCAACTCCCTGGGAATGAGCAACAAGGAATAGATCTGCCTGGTACTTCATAATGGTCCAGGTTGGCCACTGTCTGAGAGAGGTTGCTGTGTTCGAGGGACCTTGATTTCACCCAGCATGGCATTTCTACGTTCTTAAGTGATAAGACAACCTGGGAAAATGTTATTACAGGAGAGAAGACTCACTTTTCTCACATAGCTGTAGATAGAAGTAGAATTGTTTTCTTGAGTGGGCATTTTATGGCAAAATATACTGTGGTAAGAATTGTAATCCTGTAGAGCATCCTTACCCTCTCACAGCAGAGCCCCAGAGAAAAGGGTATTACTGCCATTCATCACAAAAGTAGGGGTTCTCGTTTTCCTTTGTACACACCTGTCAGCAGGATGGCTTCCAGAAATCACCAAAGGTGGGCAGTGGTGCAACTTTGGACATTAAAATACCATTGTTCTTTGGTCTTGGATCTCATGTGGCCATAGTTTCTGCTATAATCCTGACGTCTGTTTGCTGAGGGCAAAGGTACATTTTAGATTCGTTTGTAGATCTTAGCTGTTGCTCCGTTAGGGCAGCGATATGACATTGCCCAGGACGCAGATCATGCTTGATGGCTTTAGAGAGCCACCCTCCGATCTGAGAGGCATCAGAAAGCCAGTCTTATCACTTAGTCAAACCCAACCCACCCCAATAGTTTAACTTTTCAACCATGACCTCAAAATAATATATTGTATACACAGTATATCTCACTCAGTTTATCAGCCATTTCTTTGCCACATTACTCATGTTCTGTGTTCGATAAACTTCTGAAGAATCAGAAATCCAAGACTTGAGGGGGAGTTTGTGTAACATAAACCATGTGGGGGAGAAGAAATTTTGAATGATGTTGCATGTTAGAGTTGACACACATCCTCCTCCTGGAAGCAATGAGAACACAATGATGTAGGCATGAATAATTGTGTATACAGATGTATAAAGCTATGTGAACTAAATATTTGTTTTCCGACCATAAGCAGGCTGAATTAATCATGACGTGCGGATGACGACATCCGGCAGCACTGAATGGTGTTAGCTTTCCTAGCTAATAGAGGTTTTAGCTGTAATGAGCATTTTTGGGAGTTCCTGAATGGGCATTGCCTCTTGAGCACCTCTGTCATTTTTTGTCCAAACATAGCCTGAATGTGTCTCTCTTTTTTTTTTCCTCACAAATCAATTTTTTTCTTCATTTGATTCAATAATCCTTTTTAGTTGCCTCGCTGTCTCTGCAGCAACCACAACAGCATTTTACAGTGCTACACACACAAAAAGAAGCCCATGGTGTGAATGGTTTGAAAAACTGCATTTGTGGTAATGTCTTCATCTCAAGAGATTTTTAAAAAAACTTGCATTTTTGATAAGGTGGTGCCCCTCGCACATGGGCATGACCTGTGCTACCCTTGCCTGGGACCAGATCACAACCAGGCAGACCTCTGCTTGCGGATGGATGTTCCTGTGCATTCGGTGTCCCAAGGTGTATAAAAGGGAGAAACCGCAGAAGTTTTAGAAGTTGCGGCTGGTCTTCCTTCTGCAGTGCAGCATCATCTGCCTTGCCAGAAAAAGTTGAGCAGAAGCGCCTCAGAAACGTCCCCATCACAGAAACAGGCTGAAGTCTTGGGTTTGAGTAGTGCTGACTGTCCTGCATTGAAAAAGAAGCAGCATCAGTTTACAAATGCTGTCGGAGTGACCAGCACTGAAGAAGCATAAGTCTTCCAAACACGCTGATTTGGTGTCCTCGATGCATGACACACCAGCCTCCTCGATTGGTACCTTCCTTTTTCTTTAAGTTACATAAACAAGAACTGGCTTGCCAAGAAACAAACATTTACAGGAAAAAAAAGAAAATTGAATAAATCAGATATCTTCACGTACTTTAGTCCCCAATAAAGGGGGTGGAGAACTAAATATGTGCAGGGAAACCAAACAGAAAAATTGTAAAAAAAACAAAAAAAACCCCAAAACAAAAAGGCTTAGCAAAAGGAATCCAGATTTATAGATTAAGCATCAATTAAGATTCAACAGTTGGGCTCACAATCACTTGCTTTTGGCCAAGAAAGAAACGTAACTGTTCAGAGGAAAAAAATTGGTACCTAATTCCAAGATATTTAATAATACATTTGCAGGGGTATCTAAGAAGAAACGTAGCGCCCAAAGTTAACACTTCTTGACACATGGCAAGAAACAACTTTCACCTATCCTGAGTAGTTTGATACATCAGGGTATATCCACATTTTTTGCCCAAAAAATAATTCCTGAAATTTGCGAAAAAAAACATTTTTCAAAACCAAACAAATCTTCAAAAACAGATGGCACAAGAAGAGTCTATCTTTCTTCAATAGCAACCTCAGAAGTATTTAGAAGGGTGAGAATGTCCAAGCCTTGAGGCTGAACATTTTAAAATCTCAGATCAATGGTGGAAAATTGGCCTCAAAGATTCCAATAATTTCCAAACAATATTTCTTTAACAAATCTCATGGAGATAAAAAAAAAAAAAAAAGTCTTAGGAAATTTCAAAAATCTTAAATTTAAGTGTCTAGTATGATTTTCCAATTGCTCTATTTTCCTATGGATCTGATTTTTATCCTGAATCAAGGCCAGTTTAACTTCTGTATCGACTGGACTTCTGATATGGTTTCAGCATTTCCCTTTAAAGCTTTGCTATCGTCTTGTCTGAGATTTACATATTTCAGCAACTCTAACTAGCAGACCAATATCCAAGGCTCAGTTAGAAATAGCAGAGTCCACTCTAGTGAGCACAGACCAAATGTTATCTAAAGAAACCTCTGGGGGTCTTACAATGGTGATAAAGATTTACTTGTTAGCTGAAGCCTCTCCCAGTTAAAACCTCCAGGGACGATGGATTCCGGCAGAGCTTTGTCACCTTGCATTGTGCTCACTTCTGCGGCCGCAGCTCCTCCTTCTGCAATAAAACCACCCAGGTCCTGCTCCTCTCTACACCAGCACCTACAGCGGTATCTACTTTCAACTGGCTGGTGAGCAAAGATCCTGGCACTGCAGGCTGCCTCAGAAGATGATGCACCAGGGGGTGAGAGTGACATCCAAGCTACAGGAGTCTGAATTTCCCTGCATCCAAGCTCTATCCTCTTTCCTTTTTTTCTTTTCCTAACAAAAAGATGATCATCTACTTTTAGTTTAGCCACTGTCCTTTTACTTCTCCTAGATTTTCCAATCCAGCTAATGACTCCTTGAGATACTTCCCCATTTTGGAAAGTTAGTTTTGCTGAAGCCTAGGACCCTCGCTTTAGAATTAACCTTCATCTCTTGCATCCTAATATTGAATTGCATCATGTAGTGGTCACTGGCTCCTAGATGATCATCCATTACTACATCAGAAATTCTGCCCCCAGTTCTCTTATCTGTTTCATTGTAAAACCCTGTTGGCCAGTTTATGTTACATGGAAACCGATGTGATGTTTGCTTAACAAATGTCGGTATACAAAAAATTTTAAATAAATAAAACACTATACCTGAAGTCCATATTTTCTTGCGAGCCCTAAAATTCACTAACCTACTTGCTTTTTCCTATCCAAATTATGCCTCTCTGCATCTTTTGTAAGATTGCATCTCAGTCCATAGCTGCTTACCATGTTTCAGTTGATAATAAACTCATCTCATCTCATCTCATCTGTTGGCATCCAGATTTATGAAACGTTTATTGCATGTTAAACCTTTGGAATAGAAACCTCCAATACCAGGGACTGGAATGTTGTTCTCTCTCAATTGATGAAGTTTTTTTTTTCAACCATTAGAATTAGCTTCTCTTAAATTCTTGATAAGAAGTGTAGTGTTTCTTGTGGCAGTAGCATCAGCAAGGAGAGTCTGCGAACTCCAAGCACTGGATCACTATCCACCATGCAATTTTTCCACAATAGGGTGGTACTCTGTACCTACCCAAAGTTTCTCCCAAAAGTCATATTGGCTTTCCATAATCAATCAATCAATCCATCGTATTGCCTACCTTCTTTCTCAGGCCAGATGTATATGTGAGAGAACTTTTCATTCTTTGGCATGCAAAAAAGCCTTAGCCTGCTACATGAAAACAACTCAAGCCTCACAACCCTTCATATGTTATAATCTTAATAGACTTGGCTAGCAGTTACCAAATTTACATTGTCTAACTGGATATCCGACTGCATTCAGCACTGTTACATGGTTGCAGGCCTGTCAAAGCTCATCAAGTTATCGCTATGGCCTCTTCCATTGCTCATCTCTAAGAATTATCTCTCGAAGACACCTGCAAAACTGCACTGTTGTCATCGGTACACACTTTTATGCCCCACTATTTTCTGGATGATCTTTTGAGGACTGACAGTAAATTCAGACAAGCAATTTTGCATAATCCGTTAATCCAGTAGTCTATTCTCCACAGTAGGGTTCAGATTGTTTACCCAGTAAATGTTCCGCTGCAACCCACAACTTGGGACCCCCTGCCTATTGGCAGAAAAAGTAAGTTTGCTTATGGTAAACAGGGTTTGAATAGACAGCCACATATACCCGCCTGCCTCTCTGGAGAGTTGATTACTATCTGGCTCCGATATTGACTGTGGAGGATCACGAGGCAATGCCCACACAGGAATTCCCACACATGATCAGTAGAGCTACTGGCTAAGGGGCCAATGAAAAATGTTGCAGTGAAAACGGGCGCTGAGTGTTCTCCCGGGGGCGTGATGCAATATTTAAATTAGGGCTCGCGCTGTCGTGGTGGTGCTAGAGGATTGGCTGTCCTGAAAGGTGACAAATGTCAGTGAAAAGGACCAATGGGCAATAAGTGAAGGAGTGAATAATTTAATATTAAGTGCCCGACACTTTAATATTGATTTATTCACTCCTTATAGTGCCAGCAGTCAGGTTTGGAAAATGGATGCTGAATTTATCAGCGTTTGTTTTCCTAACCCATGTATGTGCCAGGGGTTCAGGAACTGGATCTTGTGAACTGAGCGTCTGCTTCCTGCACCCGACTGCCCAGCTTTTTTTTTTTTTTTTTTTTTTTTTAAAGAGTTAATCTCTGGAATTTGTTGCCAGAGGATGTGGTTAGTGCAGTTAGTGTAGCTGGGTTCAAAAAAGGTTTGGATAAGTTCTTGGAGGAGAAGTCCATTACCTGCTATTAATTAAGTTGACTTAGAAAATAGCCACTGCTATTACTAGTAACAGTAACATGGAATAGACTTAGTGTTTGGGTAATTGCCAGGTTCTTGTGGCCTGGTTTGGCCTCTGTTGGAAACAGGATGCTGGGCTTGATGAACCCTTGGTCTGACCTAGCAGAGCAATTTCTTATGTTCTTATGTTCTACTTAATATCCGAACGATGTTAAGTAGGAAGCAGTACAGAAAAGTATTTTTTTCTGCTTTTCTGTACTAGTTTAGGAGTGCTCAGCAATTAACGCCTGCTCCGGGCAGGCGTTAATTTCTGATCACTAAAATGTGGGTCTTAGACGCTGGACACGTTGTAGAGGTGCTAATCCCCTTATTGCATAACAACTGAACGCACTCTCCTGGGCACGCGGTAATAAGGAGGCACTGACAGAAGTGGCGGCTGTCAGCGGGTTTGACAGCCGACACTTAATTTTACCGGTGTCAGTTGTCGAACCCGCTGACAGCCACGGGTTCGGAAAATGGACGCCAGCAAAATTGAGCGTCCGTCTTCCAACCAGTGAGCCGTGGGCTGATTTTTTTTTTTTAATTTTTGGGGCCTCCGACTTAATATCGCTATGATATTAAGTCGGAGGGTGTACAGAAATGCAGTTTTTTCTGCTTTATGTACACTTTCCTGGTGCCGGCCGAAATTAACTCCTGCCTTTGGCAGGAGTTAATTTCTGAAAGTAAAATGTGCGGCTTGGCTGCACATCTCACTTTCTGTATTGCGCGGGAATGACTAATAGGCCCATCAACACGCATTTGCATGTTGCAGGCGCTATTAGTTTCGGGGGTGGGGGTGGGGGGTTGGCCGTGCATTTTCCACGTGCTATTACCCCTTACTGTATAAGGGGTAAAAATAGCGTGTTGAAAACGCACGGCTAAACTGGGGGCTGACGGTGCGCTCAGTTGCGACACCATACTGCATCGGCCCGTATAAGAGGTGAGTCAGCTCAGTGCAGCTGGATGGCATCAAACACCCCCCCCCCATGTCATGCCTAATTCATCCTGCTCTCTATGGAAAACACTGTGTACAGTTAGCAAACTTTCTGTTGCCTAGCTGATTAATAAACTAATATGTAGAGTTAAGTCTGAGAGCCGGGGCTTGTAGATTGCTGCAATGCGTTGATCTGAGTTTTTGGAAGTGAATGTGTCTGTGTCGGAGAGAAGAGCCGTCATGTTACTGAGGGCCAGTACTTTAGTAATGTCTCCTTTAGCCCTTCTGCCGCCCTACAGTAATGCAGGTGAAAGTCCATTTTGTCCTGAGGAAGCCTGCCTTCTGGTTTGAGGCACCTCCTGCATGTACTTACCGTTTCTGTAGGCTGCACTGTAGTACAGTAACATGCAGAAGCATCTCTGTGTGAACCTGGAAGCCATAGATTTCAGCAGCCGTAGAATGATAGCAGATAAGGATGGCAAGGCTCGTGTAGTCTGCCTAATTTACTTTCTGTGCTGGGCCAGAATAATTTAAAAATCCATCTTAATATTTTCCTGGGTATTTTATTTTTATGAATTGTCACCCCAATAGACAGTTTTGTATTGTGGCAGTGAAGCAGTTTTTAAATGTAAGATATACGTCAGATATGTAATGGACCCATTCAGATTAAACTGTGTTGTGGAAAGAAGTGCTTAGTGTCTTTTATGCATTTTTATACTTTTTGACTTCATTACTTTTGGGGGGGTGGGGGGAGCAGCCTAGTGGCTAGAGCAGCAGGGTACAAACCAGGGTTCAAATCCCACTGCTAAAAAGCTGAACATAAATCAAATATCACGTGTGTGTGTGTGAGAAATGGGCCAAGCATAGTTACAGCAATGAAAGTTCCCTGCAGTCTCTCCTAATGCATACCCACATCTGAAAAGCCCTAATTAACAGGCCGATTCAGTATGGTGCGCTCAGGCCGAGTGCACAGTTAGCCCCCGTTTGGACGTGCGTTTTCCAGGCGCTATTATACAGTAAGGGGTAATAGCGTGTGGAAAACGCGCGACCAACACCCCCCCCCTCCAAAACTAATAGCGCCCGCAACATGCAAATGCATGATGATGGGCCTATTAGTTATTCCCGTGCGATACAGAAAGCAAAGTGTGTGCAGCCAAGCCACACATTTTATTTTCAGAAATTAACGCCTGCTTTTCTGTATACCCTCCGACTTAATATCATAGCGATATTAAGTCGGAGGCTCCAAAAATTAAAAAAAAAAATCTTCTGAGGGAAAAAATATCTGCTCGTGGGTTGGAAAACGGATGCTCAATTTTGCCGGCGTCCATGTTCCGAACCCATGGCTGTCAGCGGGTTTGACACCCGACGCCTGCTGTCTGCTGTCAAACCTGCTGACAGCCACCTCCTTATTAGCGCGGGCCCTCATTTGAGTACTGAATCGCGTGCGCCCAGGAGAGCGCCGGCTCTCCCGCGTAGTTTACTGAATCGGCCTGTAAGTTCCTCATCGAGATGATTATTTTTTTGTTTGCTTCCACATGTGTGGAGGATCTTGGGTGACAGCTGCTGGTGCAGTGTGGGTATTGCAGGAGCTGCTGCTGTTTAATTCACCTTTGAGACAGATCACTTGAAATATTTCTTGCTTCTTGGAGGTCTTGGTCCCCTTTATCTTTTCCCCTTGAATATTTCCTATGTTTACACTGAGTGGAGAATGCTCATAATTTTTCATGTAGCAATATCCCATTTAAAACAGTCTGAGTCCAGATTTGGCTGTATTGATAAGGATCAGTCCTGAAGCTCCTGATTTCCAGAACTTAAGGGTGGCAGGAGCTTCCATAAGCAATGAAAACATAGTCTTAACTTTTGTTTTAACTGCCAAATGAATTCATTGTATAAGTACCAGTTGTCCCACCCCGTCTGTTAAGAAAATTCTTTATTTGTGGATTGAGAATTTCTCTTTCTAATATGGTTTACATTTAGGCATTTACTTAATTTAAGGAACAAAATTGGTGAAGAAAAGTAAATAGTACATGTCATGGGTTTGTATTGCATAGTGTTAATAAAGTATTATAAGAAGTGTTGCCACTGTTCAATCAGCAATTACAATCTTAAATATTCCTATTTTCTTTCTAATGAATTTGTATTCATAGCTCAGTGAAAGATGGTTGTCAGTGCCAATTGCATCGGCCAAATTTGAGTTCAAGGAAAGGCTCTGGCTCATTTCAGGAGCAGGTGGTGATTGTGGTTCTTTTCTGTCCCAGCTATAGGAAGAAAGAAGCTGATTTAAATACGGCCCAGGCTCGTCTCAGAGATATAGAAGCCCTCTTCCATCGCAGTGAAGCAGAGCTCAGCACAGCTATCAATGACAAGCGTGTCCTGGAGGGAGAAGTTGCTGACCTGCGGGCCCAGCTGGCTAAGGTATGCTCAGAGCTGTCAGAACAGGGTGGGCCACACACACACACCCTGGCCCAGCCAACGTTTTGTCCTGGCCATCCCGGAAGTAGTAACTGCTGGCCTGACTCGGCACAGCGCTCTGTGTGCCTGTGCTGGTCTCGGTGTGAGTTATCTTGCGCTGATCTGCAGCTCTCATGAGACCAGTGCAGTGTCAGGCCTGCAGTCAGTACTTCAGGGACTGCATGGGGGAAACTGCTGGGGAAGGGGCTCCAAGACTTTTGACTGGTGGGGGGTCCAAGGCTGGAGACTGCCTGGGGTGGGGGTGGGGGGGGGTCCAAGGCTGGCGATTGGTTGGCTAATGGGGGGAAGGGGGGTGCTGGCAAGCAGGAATTGGGGAATGGTTGATTAGGGTATTAGCCTGCAGGCTAGCTGACTGGCTGATGGGGTTGACTAGGAGGCAAGGCTAGTTTGAAAGGAATGACTGCTGGGGACCAACTTGTAGCCTGGTCAGAACAGGGGGAAGGAGCTGTGTGTGAAAGAGCATGCACGATTGGTTGGTGAGCAAGAGAGAGATGCTAGGTGGGAGGGTGGAGGGATGTGAATGGGAGCAGGAGGGTGGTGGATGAATATAACAGTCTCCCCATGGAAGTGATGGAGACAAAGACAGTATCTGAATTCAAGAAAGCATGGAATAAACAGAGGGGATCTCTGAGGGAGTGATTTAGTTGGTGTGGATGGATAGACTAGATAGGTCATACAATCTTTCTGTTGTCACAGTTCTGTGTTTCTATGATTAGGAATAAGGACAACTTTCTTCCATTTCCTCATTTCATAAGAACATAAAAATTGCCATGCTGGGTCAGACCAAGAGTCCATCAAGCCCAGCATCCTGTTTCCAACAGAGGCCGAACCTGGCAATTACTCAAACACAAAGAAGATCCCATGCTACTGATACAATTAATAGCAGTGGCTATTCCCTAAGTAAACTTAATTAATAGCCGTTAATGGACTTCTCCAAGAACTTATCCAAACCTTGTTTGAACCCAGCTACACTAACTGCACTAACCACATCCTCTGGCAACAAATTCCAGAGCTTAATTGTGCGTTGAGTGAAAAAGAATTTTCTCTGATTAGTCTTAAATGTGCTACTTGCTAACTTCATGGAGTGCCCCCTAGTCCTTCTATTATCCGAAAGAGTAAATAACCGATTCACATTTACCCGTTCTAGACCTCTCATGATCTTAAAGACCTCCATCATATCCCCCTCAGCCGTCTTTTCTCCAAGCTGAACAGCCCTAACCTCTTCAGCCTTTCCTCATAGGGAAGCTGTTCCATGCCCTTTATCATTTTGGTTGCCCTTCTCTATATGTTCTCCAGTGCAACTATATCTTTTTTGAGATGTGGTGACCAGAATTGTCTCAGATGGAATGCTTAGAGCAAGGGTTAGAAAGCCACTTGTTCAGAAAAGATTAAGAGCGTGTGAGCCACTGGCTGTGGCCACTTGGAAGCACATCCCTCCGCAAGGCACCCGTGTTACATTTCTGGTGTTTCCTCTGACCGATTCACTGGATTAAAGTTTTTCACACGGTATTTTCTAGTGACATCAGTGTTCTCTGGGCCTCTGTCCCTCCCGATGCAGCCCATGTGGCAAAACACGCTCTAAGCATTCCTGAATAAAAGATGGAAACGCCTTCTCTTAAGTTCTCCAATTTTTAGATTCATTTATTACAAGGATCCATGATTCTCTTGCGCTATACCAGTTCTACCAATTGAATATGATGTCTTAGTGTGTGTGCATTTCTTATAACTTTGTATTTTGTTCTTGAGTGTTCAACTGTTCGGAGTCTGGTTTCTCAGGGAATAGCCACTGCTATTAATTGCATCAGTAGCATGGGATCTTCTTGGTGTTTGGGTAATTGCCAGGTTCTTGTGGCCTGGTTTGGCCTCTGTTGGAAACAGGACGCTGGGCTTGATGGACCCTTGGTCTGACCCAGCATGGCAAGTTCTTATGTTCTTATTTTGGTTTTGTTTGCATGTTTCTGTTTCTAAATTGTAGTCCCTTATTTCTGTATTAGGTAAGGTTGGTCTGTGTCCCAATGTGTGCGACTGAGGTGCAGTATTGCTGTTAGCGTGTAGTTTCTCTGAAGGGATTTGTAGTAGTCTGGCTTGCTCTGTTATCCCAGTAGGTGGTATATTAATGTTCTAGGGCCTGGTGTAGTATCTGCATTGCTTCTTTTTTATAAGGTTGCTTCTGTGAAGTCCTGAGAGTCTGTGCTGTTATATGGTATGGCAAGTTTTTAGGTGTGTGTGTGGTTTTTTTTTTTGCTTAGGTGACTCCAGAATTTTATTTTTTTTTTAATTCTCTATTTATTAATTTTCAGAAATATTTACAAGACATATATCTTGAAAAGAAATAGAGCTTGAAACATTTAATAGTAAAGGTAACATCATTTAACCAGTCATTTAAATGTTTATAACAAGCTCCCTTAAGTCCACAATCTGGATCCACCCGATGGCTAAGGAAAATGTAAAAACATACTAAGTTACAAAGAAAAAAGAATTTTATATGACTAGGTGACCGTGGATACTACTATAAAGACAGCCTACTAATGGAGAGTCGGGAGGAGCAGACGCAATATTTGAAAGCATGGGTTTATCACAAAGTAGAGAGTTGAGAAGGAACAAAATATGTCTTAAATCCTTATATCTTACAATGCATTTGCATGGAAATTTTAAAATAAATGTTCCACCAACCTACAATTCTCCTGGACGCATTAAGAGAAACTGCCGTCTTTTCTTCTGGGTTTGACGAGATGCATCGGGATAGATTCTAATTTTCATTTGAAGCAAAGGTTGCAGCCGATTATTTAAAAAAAAAAAAAAAAAATGGCGAAGAACCCATTCCCGGTCAGCTTAAAAAACAAAAGTAACAACCATAGTTAGGAGGCTGCACTAAAGCTGTATCTGTTTCTAGTAAGGTCGAAATATCCAAATTAGGAGAGTGTGTCCATTCCTTGCTTGCCTTGTTCTTGTCTCTTGTATGGCGGTAGATAGAAAATCTTAGAAGTAGGAGGAATAGCTTTATCAGGAATTTTAAAATGTTCAACCAAATATTTCATGAACATTTATTTTGCTCCCTTCTGAGGGAGTTTAGGGAAATTTACAAAACGTCGATTTCTACTGCGAGTTATATTTTCCAAGTTTTCAATCTTGAGTTGTAATAAAGAATTTTCTTTAATCCAGTGTTCTTGAACATTAGCAATCTGAGACGCCTGCTGTATCGTTGCCAAATCTTTTTGGGTTTTCTTTTTAGACTCTTCCAGACAAAAAACTGTATTCTCTTATCGAATTGACTGTATTATAGGATTCGGTTGTTGAGAAAAAGAACTTCCTAAGTTGGTTATTGCATCCCATATATTGTCCAAGGTAATATTTAAAGGTCTTACTAGCGTTGGGACAGCAATTTCTCTCAAAGGAGTATATCTATTGCCTTGAGAGAGTTCCTCCAGCGTCTCACGCTCTCCAGTAGGTTGGCCGGCCAGGCCCTCCAACGGTTCTCTCTCCTGAGATTTTAGCGTCTCCTGACCGCGCTTCAGCGAGGGAACAGCCCAAATCAACTGGCGTCCCAGCCAACAGGTGACCACAATCTCTGGTAGCAGCCGGGTTTGCCGGAGGTTGTCTGTCAATCGGGGAAAGAGATGTTAAGGAGTCCGGAGATAAGGCAGCCAAAGCCATTTCAGCCCCTCTCTCCAAGGACGGTTCACCCGACACTGCCATCCGCAATACATGTGCGTCCATCGGCCCCGAACATATGGACCCCGGAGGAGCCGCGGGATCAGCTCTTTCCTTCGCCTGTCTTTTGTGTGCTGAATGCGACATCGCACAGGAAAAAAGCAAGTATGAAAGAAAATCAAGATGGAACCGAACTCACGCCATCCGCTCAGCCGGCGCCATCTGGGGCGGATCCGCCTCGACTCCAGAATTTGAATATATATATATAATAAATATATATTTTTTTCATATTGGGTTGTAATGTGAACTGTTGTAGTTTTGCTCCTGCACCCGTTCTTATGATTGCTATTTTATTGTAATTATGGTGATCTGTCTTTCTGGAAAGAGGATTCGTGAAAGAACGCATTGATGATATTTGTTTTATGACATGATTTGATTGGATCTGATGTTTGTGTTCTTTGCTTTTTACCCGATATTCTTATGTATTTATACATTGCAATAAATATAAAATACCGATTAATAAAGAGATTGTAATGTTGGTAAGGGCTTGAAATAAGAGTTAAAATATTCTAAAAAGTTTCACTCATGATGTATAAGTGATCCATTGGAGTACAGCTAGTAGGGTTCAGAGCTGTATGCTTAAAGCCCACCCTTGTTAACCTTGGGCCCTCCCGAAAACTCAGTTCTGGCTCCACCGCTGCACGTCTGTTCTGCAAATGTAACTAAGCGGAAGAATCATGAGTGTCCAGGGATCTGGAGCGGTTTTATTCAGGGTGCATTGGGTTTCTAATGTCTGGTATATTTGTCTTGCTGCCTTTTCATAGGAAGGGTCGTTATTTTTGGGGTCCTGTGATTTAGTGCTGCTGTGGTAATGGCTGGTTTACTACATATGTGCTTTGGGGTTTTTTTATTTAGTTTTTTTGTTGGGTGGGGGGGGTTTATATTTCAAGATGTACCTGGTAGTGAAGGAAACTTGTGCTTCTGTTACTTAGATGAGACCATCTCTTTTTCTATGCTCCCATTGTTGCAGGTTTGTGTGTCTGCTGAGGGTGGTCTGTGAAACTTGGTATGGTGTAATATATACAGGCAACATACTGAGGTGAACTTGGAAGTTTTTTAAATCGGGTGACTGGTGCCAAAACAATTAGGACTGTTTATCTTTAGGGCTCATTTTCTTGGTCTCTGATTGCATCTCTTGGTACTTGGTGAGCTCCTTTCTCGCCACACACAGTACAGAATATTCGCTTAGTAATGCTGTTTTCCGCCTTGTCTTGCTACACCAGTCCAGGCAAGTGGGTGGTTTTCCCTAGCAGCAGATGGAGGGAGAGGCATCTCTGTGCTGTCATCGCAGCTACTTCCATGTGCTGCTATTCCTCCAGCAGATGGTAGGACATTTGCAGGTTGGAGTAAGGCAGGGGTTTCTCTGGTTTTCTAGTACCAAGGTAATGAGCCCATTGACAGTTCCCAGCTTGGGGGGGGATGGGGTTGGTCGAGCCTAAGGGGTTTGAGTTGGCAGATTCTATATGTGTATAGAGTGACATAGAGGTATAGATAAAAAAGATTGAGTATCCTCTGAGCCTGTCTCCCCCCCTTCTCTCTTTCCTCTGGTTTCACTGTAATCTGCCTAGAACACCGGATAGGCAGCCTCTAAATATTTTAATAAATAGGCAGACATTTGCAGTTGTCGGAGGCTTTTCCATGCGCTCTGTAGAACAGCCGTGGCAGGAGGCCATTGCTCACAACTCCCTTCAGAATAAAGTCTGCGGGCACCCTGAATCGCACCCAGAGGTGCTGCTGTTGAATAGTGACTGGGCATCCCTCCCGCCAGAGTGCCGTAAACTTTGCCCCTTCCAGACCAATTATCAGGACTCGGGTCTGGGAATCAAACCCAGAAGAACGTTGTGCCCGCACTTCCTTTCCTGCAGAATTAACTGGCAGCTGTCTCAGTGTGAAATCTGAGGCTGGAGTGCGTTGTCGTCACCAAGATATGTAACTGCGGTCCTTTGGTGCCATTCCAGTCTTAGAGATCAGAGCCACTCAAGTCCTACCCTTATGTCATTGGTGACCTTTTTGAGAAGCATTGCAGGTAGACTTTTGAATGAGTTGCATCCTGCCCACCCAGCCACAGGGGGTGACGGCAACATTTGATCTGTATGCAGGGTTGATGGAAAGGAGCTCTTTGTGTCTTGCTGGGTAGAATAAATAGGTAAACATTGTCCAGTGAGAGTGATCTTTTGGTTGGTTGAAAGTGCTCCTGGGAAGTGAAATCGTATGGCAGGTAACTGTCATGGGCCTCTGCTGGGTGCATTTATCTGACTGTTGAATATCCCACAGGCAGAGGATGCTCATGGGGTGGCTAAGAAGCAGCTGGAGAAAGAGACGCTGGCACGTGTGGACCTGGAGAATCGCTGCCAGAGCCTGCAAGAAGAGCTGGAGTTCAGGAAGAACATGTTTGAGGAGGTACGGTATTGTCATCTTCATCACATACAGGACTTTGCAGGCGCCAGAGACATTGCTTCAGCTAAGACTAGGTCCCCTGCATTCAGCTTATATTTTATTTCCCAGATGTGCTGAGCTGACTAAGACAGTTACGCTACTTCTGCAGGCCATTGGTGGAAATGTCTCCCATTCCCCAAGAATATCTGCTTGTTAATGTTTTTTTTTTTTTTTGCAGGAGTCGAAGGAGTCCTGGAAGCGACATGAGCGACATCTCGTGGAGGTGGACACTGGTCGGCAGTATGAGTACGAATCCAAACTCGCCCAGGCCTTGGAAGAGCTGAGAAGCCAGCATGACGAGCAGGTCAAAATGTACAAGACCGAGCTGGAGCAGACCTACCAAGCGAAGGTAGGCTCCTGTGAGGGGAGTGGGTGTCATCGGCAGTGTGCATTCATTACACAGCGCACATTATCTACTATGCAGCCTTTAACACTGTTAGTCACGTGTGTCTGTTGCATAGGATGCAGCGGGTAGATATTGGGAGGCAGGGCCTCCAATCGTTTGTCTTTTTTTTTTTTTGGCTGCAAGAGAAGAAGTAAGGATAGGCGATGAGCAATCTGCCTGGTTTCTGGTGATAGCTGGCGTTCCTCAAGAGTCTGTTTTTTTTCCCCCGGTTCTGTACAATGTTGATTTGCAGCCTCCTTGTGCAGTTTTGGATGAAGCATCTGTTTTGTTTTATAAAATCTATGGAGATGACAGCCATTTGTGCTTTCCTGTCTGTGAGGGATTGTCACAGACCCATATGGCAGACGTCATCCTATATAGGTGAGTTAAATCCTGGATGGTAGAAAATCATATACATTTAAATTATGGGAAAAGCAGTCTTCTGGCTGTCATGTAAACCTCCACCTGATGCCTGTCGGGGGGTAAAGAATAGAAGGGAATTACTTGCTGTTTGTTGACTCAGCCAGAGATTGGATTTCAGTTAGATTCGTAAGCCCCACATTATAAATGTACTAAGAGCTGGGTATTATAACTTATGCCCATTGAGACATCTCAAAAACCTCTTATTGGAGAGGGATTTTAGAATTGTGGTCCAGGCAGTTGTGTTGACAACGGTTGATTACTGCAATTCTCTGCTCATGGGGTTGCCTAAATGCCAGGTTTGGGCCTTATAAATGCTGCGGTCTGGATGTTGATTGGTAGAGTAAGAGATCTCATTACCCCAGTGCTTAAACAGTTGCACTGGTTACCAGTTATTCAACAAATTCAATGTAAAATTCTTTTAGTAGTGTTTAAGGAGATGAGGAAAGAAGGTCCAAGTAACCTTATGTACCATCTCCTCAGCTTTGTTCTTCATACGTCTATCTGTTTGGTGTCCAGTGTCAAACAGGCACATCTTTGTGTTTCTTTTATGTGGAATGCACCGCTGAGTGAGCTTCATGCGATTACTGCCATTAAATCCTTTCGTAAACATTTGAAGGCACTGCTTTCTTATGAGGCTTTTTTTTTTATAAAAGTTTTTAATTTGGAATTGATTGCAGCAGAGATGGTCAGAATGTTAGCTAATGTCTTATGTTTTTATTATGATGTGTTTTAATTGCTGATTATATATTTTATTGTGTTTGTTTTATGTTTATATTGTCATTACCTAACAGGTTTTTTTGTTATAAGTGGGCTATAAGTATTTTAATAAAAAAAATCCAGATGGAATCCTACCATGTTCTGTTGAATGCAGTGTTTTAAGTGTGAAAAGCTGTTCAACTAAAACCAGCAAATGATAGCTTCTGTGAGGGTGCAGCAATTCAGTGCAACTCTGTGACTGTGCCATAGGCCAGCATTGAATTTCTAAGGGCACACAGGATGGCAAGGCTGGAATTAGAGCCTATTGTCTTGATTCCCAAGCTCTTTATTCATTCCTACTATGCTATTTTGCTGAGGAGTTCCTGTAACTGGAAAGGCCAGCCGTAGGGCCCATAGGTCATGACTCCTCTGCACTCATGACCTATGGGCCCTACTGCTTGGGGAGTGTAACTGAGACCAACAGCTTCAGTCAGCTTGCATTAAGATCATCTCCCTACCAGTCTAGACCGAAGGATACTGTGCCCTTCTGTTAGGGCTGAGACCAGATTCATTGCTTCCCCCACTCTGGATCAGGACATCAAGCATGTCTCCTCCCATTTTCCTTTTGGTGTCTCTAAAGAATTGAGATGCAGCTCAATGCTTCTTTATCTTCGGGTTCTTTGCTGCTCTGGTTTATCTTGCTAATCTGTTCCAAGCCACTTTACACCTGGCTTCTGCCTGAGGGTCCAGGCTCTGACAGAAAAACTGCTCCATCGGTTGTGGCAAGATAGAATTACCCAGCAGATCCCATTCCTTGTTGTTCATTATCAGCTCCTCGTAGTAAGACGTTGGAATTCCCTAAACTTACTTGGTAATAGATATTAATTGGAGCTGTCATGTCTTTTTGCAATTCTTAAGGTTAAAAAGTCAAAGAATGTACCAAAAATAGGACCTATTTTCTGTAGGCCTCTTAGCGGTCCTCAGGGGCCAGGGTTGTTCACCTCTGCCATAATGCTTAGAGACCGACGTTAACTGGAACTACCCTTTGTGGTTTGGAGAGTCTGACGAATCTGAGAAGGAATCCAAGATGCAATAAGAAGCAGAAACAAGGATAGGAGTAATAGTTACAGGCAGAAAATCTTTAGTGGATTTAAGTTAAAATTCATCTGGGGCTATGTCCCATTGCCACTTTAAACTTAACATAGAGAAAACAGAATTCCTGAACATACCCAAATCAGTCCAGACAAGTGGGTTTATGCGTCCCTACCAGCAGATGGAGGCAGAGAACAAAATCTTGAGGCACTGCTACATAACCGAGAGTGCCACCTGCAGTCCCCCAGTATTTCTCTGTCTCCAGCAGATGGTCGGAGTGCATCCCTACAGTCCTGACTGGTAAGGGTTTGGCTTATAGTTCGCTGAGAGTTCAGGTTTTGGCTCTTGGTTGCCTTAGGGGTAAGGTTCGGGAAAAGCCATTGGCCTCTCATCCCAACGTTCTCCGTTTCCTGAAAGGTGTAAAGCATTTGAAACCTCTGGTCCGGAAGGTGTGTCCAGCCTGGAATCTCGATCTGGTGTTGTGGACTCTCTGCGAAGCCCCTTTTGAACCCCTGGCTCGGGCCTTTCTAAAGGTTTTAACTTTAAAGACGGTGTTCCTGGTGGTGATTTGTTCAGCGTGAAGGATTTCGGAGCTGCAGGTTCTTTCGTGTCTGGATCCCTTTCTGCAGATTTCTTTTTATAGGGTGTCCTTGCGTACAGTACCGTCCTTTCTGCCGAAGGTGTTTTCTGCTTTTCATGTTAATCAGATGGTAGAATTACCAGGTTTTCCTGAGTGGTCCTGGGACCCCCGCGATGGGTAGAGATCTACATTTTTTGGGTGTTCGGTGGGCTCTGCTGTGACATTTGAAGGTCACCAATTTTTTTCCGGCGCTCGGATCATCTTTTTGTGGTGATCGGCAGACCAAAGAAGGGAGAGATGGCGTCCAAAGCTTCTTTGGCCTGAAAGCCCATTCCACTCTGGCTCAGGCAGCCTCGTGGGCGGTGTGTCAGTTGGTCTCTCCACAGGAGATTTGTAGGGCGGTAGTTTGGTCCTCTGTTCACACTTTTAGCAGACATTATCGTCTGGATGTTCACGTGCCGGAGGACACTGTGTTTGGGGAAACCTGTGTTGAGAGCGGGTCTTTCGGGTTCCTGCCCGGTGTAGTGTGGCTTGGGTACATTCCACTTTTCTGGACTGATCTGGGTATGTTCAGGAAATGAAAATTGGTTCTTACCTGCTAATTTCCGTTCCTGTAATACCACAGATCAGTCCAGATGCCCACCTTGTTGATACTTTCTAGTTTGATCTTCAATGCTTCCGAAGAGTTCTTTTAATAGAACGTACTAGTCTTTTTGAATTCAGCAGTTGCTAAGAGTTTGTTTGCCTTTTTTTTTTTTTTATTTAAAGGGGAAATCCAACCTTGAGGTTCAGTTCACCCTATGTTAGGGATATGGATTTCTTTTCATATCTTGGCTTGGGTACCAGTAAATATTGAGGGACTGCAGGTGGCACTCTCACTTGTGTAGCAGTGCCTCAAGGTTTTGTTCTCTGCCTCCATCTGCTGGTAGGAATGCATAAACCCACTTGTCTGGACTGATCTGTGGTATTACAGGAATGGAAATTAGCAGGTAAGAACCAATTTTCCTTTCCTCAACTTTTCTCAAATCTACTTTTCTTCTCCTCCCCCCTTTCTGTCTCCATGGGTAACAGTCTCATCCTCCCTCTGCTTACAATCTTGAGATCACGTTGACTCCTCATTCTCCTCTGCACACATCCAAAACACAGCTAAATTGTGTTTTTCTCTAATATTACTGAAATGTATTCTAGCGTTTTGTCAATATACTATCAAAACTCTTATCTACTCTTCCATCACCTACTGCAGTCTGCTCCACAGAGGTCTCCTACTGAACCGTCTACCTCCCCTGCAGTTAATCAAAATTCAGCTGTGTGACTTATCTTCCAACGCTGCTGCCCACCATGTAACGCCTTCTCTCAAGTCGCTACATTGGCTGCCCATCCACTTCCGCATACAGTTCAAGCTTTTCCTATTCTCTCTACAGCTCCTTATTACTTCTCTCCCTACACCCCTCCGTTCATCAGCTAAGCTGCGTTTCTCTGATTCTCTTCTTCACCCTGCACCCGATTCCAAACTTGGACCCTTTGCTTTGCTGTGTGCCTGGAGCAGCCTCCCTGAGTTGGTACATCATGCCTCTTCTCCGGTTATATTAAATACTGCCTATAAACCTACCTTTTTGAGATTGCTTTTAAGTCTTAAACCTTGTTGATTTTAACCATGTTTGCTCATACATTTTTAAAAGGGGGGGTTTCTCCATGAAAAACACCCCGGACCCTCAGCAGGATAAAGTGTGCATGCTGCCAGCATGGGCCCAAAAAGAGAAGTGCAGGGATTTCATTTTTAAATCTAGATGCTTGCTTTTCTTGCATTTAATAGGTATGTGGATTAAAAAAAAAAAAAAAATTGGCACCACAGCCCACATGATTTTGAAAAGGAAACTCTGCAGGAAATTTCCCTTTGAAAATAGTGAGCCTGCAAGCATTGTTGCCTCTTTGAAAATGACCCTCTATTGTACAGTGTTATAAATGTCCAATGGTGCTACTGAAATAAGTAGTGGTAGAGAAATAATTATCAATTATCCAAAGTGCAAGCAGAGTGAATTGTGTATTTAATTCAGTATTTATGTTGTAGATATGTTCCTACTGCCAGCATCTGCTTCATGATCAGCAAATGCTGAACTGCTCTTCCTTTTATTTTTTCTTTTCCTTCCAGCTGAACAATGCCAAGCTTACATCTGACCACAATGACAAGGCTGCAAGTGCTGCTCGTGAAGAGCTAAAGGAAGCTCGCATGCGTATAGAGAGCCTGAGCTACCAATTGTCAGGCCTGCAGAAACAGGTCTGGTTTGTTTATTGTATGTATTTATTTAAAAATGTCTATACCGCATATCGAAATTTTTTAAGAGTTCCCTGTAGGAACACAAGCTGGGGAGGTTTCCTCCTCCCCACACTGACTCCTACATATAGAAGTGCAAAATAAATCTGCTCTGAGTTTTTTTTTTTTTTTTGAGGCTAGCATTTGCACCGTTGTCCCGACATACAGCACCCACTGCTGTTCCAGTACCGAGAGCCCATAACTCTCGACTTGCTCTACTCCCTAAACAGGTCATGAAAAATAAAATTAATTTTATGGTGTAAATCAGTCACGTGGTAACAAGAAACTGAAGACAGAGCCTTTAGTAGCAAGATACTGCTGTTGGAATGACTTATCCAGCCAAGTTACAAGGGATCTTCAGCAGCATGGCCATACCACTGAATATCTGTGTACAAGCCGCTGCTTAGCTAGATAACTTATATCTGGCTAAGTTAAATCTGCTCGTTGGCAGGTGTAACTTATCCAGCTAAGGCTAAATATTGCTACTTAACCCGAGAAGTTGTCCCAACTAAGTAGCACCGTCCAGAGCCGCCCACTATTAAGCCAGCTAAGAGATAGCCGGATAAGTCCTACTTATTCAGCTATCGAGTGCTCTGTGAGCTTTCAGTGTCAGGCCCCCCTATGTTCTATTCTATCCGACATGAGAGCCTTTGC
The DNA here is from genome assembly GCF_901001135.1 of Rhinatrema bivittatum. Classification (NCBI taxonomy): domain Eukaryota; kingdom Metazoa; phylum Chordata; class Amphibia; order Gymnophiona; family Rhinatrematidae; genus Rhinatrema; species Rhinatrema bivittatum. The sequence continues at coordinate 267,625,861 of NC_042622.1, forward strand.
AAGTCGGCTGACCCCCCCACTTCTCTTTCCTCTCCCCTCATCCCCAGGCGAGTGTTGCAGAGGATCGCATCCGCGAGCTGGAGGAGTTGATGGCCAGCGAGCGCAGCAAGTTCCACAAGATGCTGGACTCCAAGGAGAAGGAGATGGCGGAAATGAGAGACCAGATGCAGCAGCAGCTCAATGAGTACCAGGACCTGCTGGATGTGAAGCTTGCCCTTGACATGGAGATCAGTGCATACCGGAAGCTCTTGGAGGGAGAGGAGGAAAGGTGGTTACAGAGGGGAGGCCTTGCTGCAGTTCGCTGCTCTGCAAACTCTGCTGGGAAACAGCTTATGCTGAGGCTTTTATGTAACACTGTAGTATACAGAGAGGTGAAAACATTTTCTAGTGAGTGAAGTGAGTCTTGATGAAGTAGAGAAAAGTGAAAGAAAATAGAATGAGAATTGACCAGGAATAACAAAAACAGAACCATTCAGGCACACAAGAAAGAGAATGGGAAAGACCATTTCTGAAAGGAAAGTGTACATTTTGATTAATGTAAAACTGTATGCACATTTATGTAAATGTGCTGCAGCTTTTTCTAGCCCTTGCTACCAAAAATCACGAGCCTTGTTCTGTACTGCTTTGGGGGCCCAGCCTGAAGAAGAAGCTGAAGCACACCAAAATAGAAGATCCAAAGGTAGCAAATGGCCAGAAAAACACTTTATAGTGAAAATGGCTTGTTTTTTTAGCCTCTTCTCATTAAAAAGCTTATGCATGGGATAATGGAGAGAGGGGTTGTTTATTGCGATACCTTTTCTTGGACCTGTGTAAGAACTGATGTAATATATGAGACCACCTAAGACCTTTCCTTAGATGTGACTTCAGGTCTCTGATGCTGGTCTACAGCATCTTGTAGCTATTTTTGTGTGCGCTTAATTAAGGGCATCACGGGCTACAAATAATTGTTTTCTCCTGGACTAGTACAGTGACTAGACCTCTGCATGCTTAGGGTAGCGATGACTTCTTTCCTCCATTCCTGATGGGTTTTGATTTTTAGATAAATTTCAAAAGGAACAATGAAAAGCAAGTGGCTCTTTGTCCTTCATGCTGCTAATACATGTCTTTACGTTCAGGTTGAAGCTGTCTCCAAGCCCATCCTCCCGCGTCACTGTCTCCCGTGCAACTTCCTCCAGCAGCAGCAGCACCACCAGCAGCTCTGCCGCCCGCTCTTCTCGAGCCAAGAGAAAACGCATTGAGGTGGAGGAGCATGCTGGAAGTGGCAGTGGTGACATGGCTAGTTTCGGTGGCAGCGCCTCTGGCATTAGTGGCACGGGTGGAAGCGGCGGCAGCAGCAGTAGTTTTCGCCTGTCCCAGCAGGCATCTGCTTCTGGGAGCATCACCATAGAAGAAATAGACATGGAGGGGAAGTATGTACAGCTGAAGAACAACTCTAACAAGGTGATTAATGAAAGAGCCACTGCTGAGCTGAAACCCCTCTGCCCATATCATACACAGACACCCAAACATGGACATATCAGTCTGACACGTGCACACTGCTACCACAAACACATTACATTAATTCTAAGGACTTTCAACTGCTTAAGGGCTTGTCTGTTGGTCAACTTTCTTTGGTTCTCTGTGTAATTGATCCTGTTCAATGACGTATTACCATATCCCGTTAATGCTTGGATTTGATGTTTATGATGACTTGATGTCTTTTTTTGATTACATAATTATAATTGAAGAGGTTGTTAATTTTAACTTTACTTTCAAATGTTTCATAATTATGATTTTAAATATTATAAGTTCCTCTTCATCCCCTTAGGCCAGGTGAATGGGTTATGGTCACAAACCAGCAGATGAAGACAGAGAGAGGTTCGCTGATGTCGCCCCTTACATGCATCCATCCTAACCTCAGCCTGACAGTATTATGACTCCAGCAGATGGCAGGCAAACATTTCTTGCTGTGAGTTGAAGCCTGGTTAGGTAGGATGAAAAAGAATCCAAACAAGGGGCAGCTTCTATGGTGAAAGTTAAGTACTCCTTCCCTCAGTTGAGTATTGCCCTAGATCAGAGGCTGTGGAGTAGGTTAGTATCTAACTTTTTCGCCCCCAGCCCCCTTCCCCCAAGATTTCTCTAGGAAATCTTCATGCAGCAAAAAGAAGAAAAAAAAAGTTCAGAATTGGGGGACAGGATTATTCTCCCAGCACAAGCAGGATGGGTGACATCAGATGGAGCTCCATCACGGAACACTTTGTCAAAGTTTCTAGAACTTCACACCGAGCATGCCCAGCATGCCACTAACCCCATGGCCACACGGGGTCCCCCTTCAGTCTTCTTTTTTCCGCAGAGCTCTGGCCTCGCGGTTTGTGGAACTCTGAGAATTCTTTTCCTCACGGAACGATTCAAAGTTTTTCTTCAGTTTTCCCCGCTTTGGGATCCCCCATCATGAACAGATTCCTCCGGTGCTCGGTAGGTCTGTTTTCACGTTATTGAGGTCGGTTCCCGAGCATCTACCTCAGACCGCACACTGCCTTTTTTCAATGGTGACCGGTTTTAGGAAGTGCCCTGAGTGTCTGCGGACTATGTCCATCACGGGACCCACACGACATTTGTGTCCTGGGCCTTCGTATGATGTCCGTCGGTGTACCAGCTGTGCTCAGATGACCCCCCAAAGGCCAACATGCCTACCTGGACAAGATAGTGCAGATTGCTTGGAACCAAACAAGTGCTCCATCGAATTCGGTATCGGGTATGTTGGGTCGTGGGGATCGATCTGACTCTGGACCTTCGCCCTCGGCGCCCTGCCACAATGATGAAAGGGTGGGAGATCGCTCCTTCATCTGCTTCGGAGTGTTTGACAGCTTCGGGATCGTTATCCTCGGTGCCAGAGAAGGACCGGCCAGAGCACTGTGGGAAGCATCGACACTGGCACCGACGGTCATCACCATCCGGTGCCGACACCGGAGCAGCCTCAGCCATACTCCCTCCGAAGAGGCCCCAAGGAGAGGGAGGCCCCATCCTCCTCCAAACCTGGGAGCCGAGGGCATTCCCCACCGATATAGGTGCCAGACACTGATCCTCCAAGGACCCCCCCCGTGGAGGATCTGGTGATGTCCAGCCTGCCGCCTCCTTCCAGGTCTGTACTTTCTGCATCCACATTTAGAGAGGAGTCGCACCGCGTGGTTCAATAGGTAGTGCTAAATGCCCTTCAGGGTCTCCAGCTGCCACCAAAGCTTGCCCCCATACTGGCATTGGAACCAGCGCCCTCCATGCTGGTGCCCCTGCTGGAAAGGTTGGATGTGCTGCTCGGATTCTGGGATCCTTGGAGGAGGAGGCTGCGCCACACCAGTCTCCACGGGCGGTGCCTCCAAAAAAGATTGGAAGCCAGGAAACATAAGGTGACAGAGGCCCATGATGTCTTTGAGACGGCATCAAGGGTCTCAGTGGCAGGCATTAGTGCCAGACGCTGGGTTTGGCTGAAAGCCTCTGACCTTCGCCCAGAGGTTCAAGACAAACTGGCCAACCTCCCCTGTACAGGAAAAAACCTGTTTGGGGACAAAATCTGGGACACAGTGACCCAACTCTGGGACCAGACCCTACATCAGTTGTCTACTACAACTTCTGACCCCTCTTCGGCGACACGCAGGACGCCACATAGGGATTCCAGAAAGATGTTTTGCAGGCAATGGAGATACTATCCTCTGGCCTCCCATACTCGTCCAGCTCAGGCTACCCAGAGGCCACCCTCGTCAACAAAGAACGCCTAGGGCTCAACCAGCTCCCCAGCCAGCAACTGGCTTTTGACTGGCACAGAGAGAACAGCAACCTAACCCCTTTGCCCGCACCATCCGACCTACCTGTGGGGGGGTCGTCTCTGCCTATTTGTGAACAACTGGTCCCCAATCACCACCGACCGATGGGTATTGTCCATCGTAGCATGGTGTTACCTCCTGAACCTTCTCAGTGTTCCTCCAGACTCCCCACCCTCTCTGGCTTGGAGCCTCATAGAAAACGCAATGACCCTCGAGTTAGAATTCTTGGCCCTGCTACGTTCCAGAACTATGGAATTGGATCCCCATCTCAGCGCGGCCGGGGGTTCTATTCCCAGTATTTTTTCATTCCAGGTGGCCTCTGACCCATCCTCTACCTCAGAGCCTTAAACAAGTTCCTCCGGAGAGAGTGGTTCAAAATGGTATCCTTGGGTACCCTACTTCCGCTTCTGCATCAAGGGGACTGGCTCTGCTCTCTTGACCTACAGGACGCCTACGTGCACATTGCCATCTTTCTGCCTCATCGCAAGTGTCTGCACATTGTAGTAGGCCACCAGCACTTCCAATACAGAGTTCTCCCCTTCGAGCTAGCCTCCGCACCCCAGGTCTTCACAAAGTGCCTGGCACTTTTGTGCCGGAACAGGGTGCCTGTGTTCCCATATCTGGACGATTGGCTTATCAAGAGTTCTTCAAAAGAAGGAGCCCTTCAGTCCCTGAACATGACGTTGAGACGCCTCCAATCACTGGGGTTCCTCATAAACTACCCGAAATCCCAGCTGACTCTGTCCCAGCGACTCAACTTTATCGGGGCAGATCTGGACACCATGGTAGCCAAGGCATTCCTTCCCAGCAAATGCATGGCCACCCTGGCTGGGCTGGCCAGGTCCATCTGTCGCCAGCGGACAGCCTCAACCCGCCTGCTCCTGAAGTTGCTGGGACACATGGCATCATCTGTGCGCGTCACCCCAATGGCCCGCCTGGTTTGTGTTGTGGCCTTGTGCAAGGATGGGAGTTTGGTTATCCTTATCTGGATGACTGGTTAATAAGGACAAAGTCACTTCAAGAAAGTGTACTGGTCACCCAGTGAGTAGTGTGGTTAATTTTTTTTTTTTTTTTTTGCGAGACTTGATTGGAGTAGTCTAGTTCTGCAAGAGCAGTCTGCAACAGTTATAGATTTTGCATTATCTGGGAACACAGCTGATACGAACAGCTAATGGAGTAAAGGATCCAAGAGTTGGGTTGCCAAACCCTTGTGGTATTATCTGCCAGGAATTTGTCGGTATGGTCTTACCTTTAGTTTCTCAGTGCAGTTTTCATCTGGTACCCTGGGCGAGGTCACGCATAGCAACTCTTCAAAGGTTTGCTCAGTCTCAGGTCTGTTCTATGGGCTACTGGTACTGCACTCTGTTAGGATAAGCTAGCGATGGTGATTACATTGCAGAAAATTGGAGCTGGGAGTGGATTTTGAGATCCCGGTCTGACTGATCGCTGATGCGGATGTTAGTCTAACAGTCTGGGGAGCACACTGTCTGGGGCATCTGGCTCAGTGACAGTGGATGCCAAAAGAAACTAGATGTATTTATTATTTTTGTTGCTTTTATAAACCGTCAATCTGTGGGGACAATCTTAACAGTGTACAAAGTTATAACAATAACAGCTGCAATATAAAATAAAAAATAGAAGAATAAATAAAAACAAATAGGCATACAAAGTAAAAAAAACATATAAAATTAAAAAAAACAAAAAAAACTAAAAGCATACAAAATAGAAACAAGCAGGAAAGCGATCTCAATAATTTGTTGCTAGTTTTACCCTCTTCCAAGTTTTACCCTCTTCCAAGTTCCACAACCTTGTTCTATGTAATGCCTATTGGCAAAAATTTATGTTCAGTTTCAATGTAAACCGATGTGATTTGTATTTCATACAGGAACACCGGTATATAAAAATCTAAAAAAAAAATTAAATAAATAATATGCCATGGGTGATAGAGGAATTTAAGAGTTGTAAAACTTTTTAAAAAGCCAAGTTTTCAACATCTTTTTAAAGGCCTTACGATCTTTTTGCAATCGTAGCTCACAAGGAATTTGACTGTTTATAGCCCTTTATTAGCCAATCTCAAGTTTCTTTCTGAGGTATGTAATTTTTTTTCACTGCAGAGAACTCTTGCAGTGGCGTTCTGAAGTAACTGCAAGGGTCTAATACTGATTGAAGGTAGACCAAATAAGATAGCATTGCAATAATCAATTGTGGAAAATATTAAAGTTTGAAGAACTGTTATAAAATCATTAAAATCTAATAGTTTCAATCTACCTTATAAATGGCCTGTGACCGGCCCGCAAATGCGCAGTAGAGACCAGCTCTACCGCGCATGTGCGGGCGAGCACGTCGCTCTGAGGCAGCTTCAGAAAGAAAAAAAAATGGCGGCGTCCAGTGGCAGCAGCGGGCGGCGGTACCGGCAGCGGGCGGCGACGGCGGTAGCGAGCGGCGGCGGTAGCGACGGCGGTAGCGAGCGGCGGCGGTAGCGACGGCGGTAGCGGCGACGGCGGTAGCGGGCGGTAGCGAGGGAGGGAGAAGAGAGAGAGGGAGGGACGGACTGAGTGGGAGGGAGGGACGGAGAGAGAGAGTGGGAGGGAGTGACTGAGTGAGAGGGAGGGACTGACTGAGAGGGAGGGAGGGACTGAGTGAGAGGGAGGGAGGGACTGAGTGAGAGGGAGGGAGTGGGACTGAGTGAGAGGGAGGGAGTGGGACTGAGTGAGAGGGAGGGAGTGGGACTGAGTGAGAGGGAGAGGGGGGACTGAGGGAGGGAGTGGGACTGGGAGAGAGAGGGAGGGAGTGGGACTGAGGGAGAGTGAGTGGGACTGAGTGAGTGAGAGGGAGGGGGGAGGGAGTGACTGAGTGGGAGGGAGGGATTGAGGGAGGGGGAGGGACTGAGGGAGGGAGTGGGACTGAGGGAGAGAGAGGGAGGGAGGGAGTGGGACTGAGGGAGAGGACGGAGGGAGTGGGGACTGAGTGAGAGTGAGTGGGACTGAGTGAGTGAGAGGGAGGGAGAGAGGGGGGAGGGAGTGAGTGAGACTGAGTGGGAGGGAGGGACTGAGTGATAGGAGAGGGAGGGTGGGGAGGAGTGGGTGAGGGAGGGGGTGGTGAAGAGTGAGGGGAGAGAGAACGAGGGGGAGGTGAGAGACAGAGGGATGTAGCCCGTTTTAACGGGCTTAACGGCTTGTTGTTTTAGAACATGGAGTTTAAACCATCTTTGATTTTGTGGTTTATTTCAGCTTTTAGTTTTAATTCCTGATTGATAAAATTCCTAAGTCTCTTACTTGGACCAAATTAATATGCATAAAATTAGTTTTAAAATTGAAAGCCTTATTATCGTATTTTTCCTAGTCATTAGAATAATTTCTGTTTTTTGATGGTTTAGAATCCATTTCATGTGTGATAGTAATTGTTTGACCATGAATAAGTAAACTTCAAGAGTTTTGAGAGTTTCAGAAAGAGAATTTTTAATGAGAATTAAAAGTTGTACATCGTCTGCGTAAATAAAGCGGGTGATTCCTAGACCTGTTAATAGTTTACAGGGCCACAAAAGGTAGAGATTAAAGAGGGTGGCCGATAATGGTGATCTGTTGTTCGATTAGAAGCTAGCATGATTTGATTGGCTTTTCTGAAATTCGCATCTCTACAAATGGGTCAGGCAGCCGAGATAATGTCTAGCGCCACGTCGGTAGCATATATAAATTATCAAGGAGAGGCCAATAGTCCTTGAATGTGTGTTGCTTCTTGCTTGAATGGGAAAGAATTTGAGGCCTTCCTCGGCACATAACTGCTGTGGACAGTACTCAAATGGATTATTCAGTTGCAATGTAGTCAGCCCAGGGGAAAGGCTTCGGTCTCCATTGTGGCCAGATGGGAGTTCCGGTTATGGACCACCTGGCAACCTTCAAAAATGGGGAGGTGCAGTCATTTTTCTGCTAAAAAAAAAAAAAAAGTAGCAATTTTACTTCCAGCAGCGATGCTTTAGTTCAGACCAAGGTTGACTGGAACAGTTCTCTGGGTATTTCTCCATGGCCAATGATAGGGAGAGTGCTTCCTAGAAGCTTGGACCATCCATGGCTGGTAATTCTCGTAGCTCCAGCAGAGCCATGGCCTCCTTGATAGGTGGCTCTCATACATTTGAAGCATGGAAGGCCCCTGAGACTTTGTCTCTCAAGGGATGGCTTTTACAGAGTTTGGTATAGCTTGAAGCACCTCGTGTGGTCTTGCAGATTGGCCCTTGGAGAAGGGTGCATTTAGTAACGAGGGTATTCTCAAGCTGTTGTGACTACGCTTCTAAGGCTAGAACATGTTCTACTTCATTAGTTTTTATGTGAATTGGGAGAGTTTTTAAGGATTGGTACATTGGAATGCTAGGTACGTATGGTTAAGCTTTGGTGCAGATGTGTCTGGATATTTTTCAGGAATTCTTCAAAAGGTTTTGCTCTTATTTCCTTGTAGATGCAGACTGCAATGCTCTCATGCTGCAGGTGAGGTATATAGAGAAGTCTCTTGTCTTCATATCCTGATGTGTCATAGGCCCTCACTGAGGTCGCCTTTTCTATCTTTGGGCCTAAAATTGATTTTGTCTTTTGGCAGGATTGCAATTTGAACCTATCAAGGACATTTCATTCAAACTTCTTACATTGAAATTTTTTTTTTTTTAATTGATCACGAAAGATGTGGTAAAGTTTCCTTTTCTGCTGAAGGTGGTCCTGGCGTACCATTTGAATGAGACATTTTGTTTGCTTGTGTTCAATATACGGGCTGGGCTGAATACAGGCTTTTTCATAACTTGGATGTGTGAAGAGTCTCTAAGATTTCTCACGCCAAGAATATCTTTAGGAAATCATTCATCTTTTTATAGTGGAGTGTGAGGACTGGTGAGGTGGTAATTAAAGCTACAGTAGTGGATTCTAGTAGTCCCTTACCTAAGCTGATGAGGGCTTATTCGTGAGAGCTTAAGTTACTACTTGGGCAAAACGGAGTTGGTATTCCTTTGGGGATTTCTAAGGCAGCGACTCAGTTTTCACTGCACTCCTGTCTAAGCGTTATTGCTTAGATATCAGTGTCCCGGTGGAGGCCTCCATTTGCTTCCGACGTGTGGAGAGAGGCGTTTGCAGCAACTCGCCCTATTCTGGATTCACGTGGGCATATCCCTTTCATCTGGGCTGGTCTGACTGGATGAAAAGGAAGGTGAGATTGAATTCTTAACTGATAATTTGCTTTCCTTGAGTCGAGTCAGGTCAGACCAGTCCAGGGCACCTTTTGTGTGCTGCCAAATTGCCTTACCTCTTCAATCACATTCTGAAAATGCTTCTGCTTGTAAGCTGGTAAGTGATTCTGTGTATGTTTATCGAACTTGTTCTGAGAGTCCATTGTTACTTATAAATAATATATATATATATAGTTGATTGGTTTGAATTCACATTGTCTAGCGTTAGCTTGTAACAGATAATTGTGAGGCTGAGGTTTGCATGGATGCATAATAAGGGGTGACATCAGCGAACCTGTTGATCTTTCTCCATTTGCTGGTTGGTAAGCATAACCCATTTGTCTAGTCTGAACTCAAGGAAATTATCAGGTAAGAACTAATTTCACCTTGTTTCTGGCCTTGAGTACCATGTTGTGAGAAGGCGTGGACTAAATATGGATGGAAACATGGTATGCTTGTGAAATTTTCCTGTTCACTTTTGAAACATGTCCAATAATGCACACCTTAAGTGTATCATTCTGCCCAAAAATCAACATACTACAGGAAAAGTGTATCTGCAAAGTATATTGCTTCTTTCCTTTTATTATCCAGCATAAACATAGTAAGCAGTGATCTTGCAAGTGTCTACAGACAGTAATTGGTGTAAATTTCCCAGTTTCACAAACAAAAAAAGTGAACTGTCATCTTTTTTTGCAATGCAAGTAGTGTTTCCAGTCACCAGTAATGATTATTCAGAATTCATCCTCCAGGCAGGGAGGAGCAGTAGATATGGGCTAGTGGGACTCATCTCTGTGGCCATCAATTACCCCCTTCAGCAGTGAGAGCATCATCAGCAGAGGGATGCAATGAGTCTCTGCAGCTCCTGCTCCTCCTCCCCAGTAATGAGTTCTTCCTTCCTAAACAGGAAGAGTATTGGGGGGAAGAGGTACCAGCAGCAGCTGTGGGAAGCTGGGAGCACACTCTCACTGTCTGTGCGGTACCAGTGTACTCTGACCCTTTCACTGCCATGGCCTCAGAAAAGATTGAAAATCTTTGTCCTTCCCCCCCAGGCATGCCGTTGTGGTGTGTCGTCCTTCCTTTACACTATCGCTGTTTCACAGTTTTGAGAACAGTTCTTGTGTGTGTGTTCACATTTAGGATCAATCGCTTGGTAACTGGAGGCTGAAGAGGCAAATAGGAGAGGGAGATGAGATTGCCTATAAATTTACTCCAAAGTACATCCTGAAGGCCGGACAGACGGTAAAGGTGCGTAAGAACAGATTCCTTCACCTGTGTGGCTGCTGATAAACCATAAATATGGGAAATATCAAGAGGTTAAATGCGGTGAGGAGCTTGCTGTAGACCCAGAATAGGAACTTTCCATCTTGCAGTTCAGATGTCAAACGTTTAAAGCCCTTTACCTGGGTAAATCTGATAAAAGTATACAGAGGGACTTTGCCATTCTCCATGGACATGCAGCAACATAACAGCGTGCACCAAGTAGTAGAGACCATCATTTGATGGCATCGATTCAGAGAAAATACATGCTCCATAGCTCGGAAACCCTAAAGTCTTTCTGAGCATGCACAGGAGTTCCCACATCACTTACTTCAGTCTTTTTTTTTTCATCCACCTCAACATTCAGTCAGAAGCTTTTTTCACTCACTCATTTTGGCTGTTGCTTTTTTGGAAACCATAGTTCTTGCTATTTTTCAAATTGTTTTGTTTTCTTTTTTTATTTCTCTGTCGTTTAAAAAAAAAATAAAATAAAAAAAAATAAATTTTATTTGCTTTACAATGTCTGAGAAATCACCAAAGGTAGGAAAGAACCCATTCAGATTCTTTTCCAGCTGCCACTATAAGATGGGGAGCCAGGATCTTCACAACTTGTGCCTGAAATGTCTTGGTCCCACACACGAATCCCACCCAAAGTGGCCCATGTGGTAGAATGTTGCCTTGTGCCAAGGCCTATAGAAGCAGGAGTATTCCCTGTGAATTATTTTCCAGACACAAAACACTTTGGGACCAATATCACAACGATCAGAGTCTCAGGTGCGGAGGGTCATCATCCACTTCCCAGGGTGCCAATACTAAGAAGCTTTGAGGAACTAGCAAACCATCCTTCAGTTGAAGCCGGGCGACCGGGGGTTAGATACCCCAGCCTGAGTCTCGCCCGCAACGGTCCAGTGGCTTCGATAGCCAGGGGCTCCTGGTTCCCTCGACCACTGAAGAGGCTCCCCTCACTCCTTTCCTCAAGCCCCAGGAGTTCCTGTTTAAAGTTTCTTGAGGAAAAAAAAAAAAAAAGAAACTGAGCAGATCCTTTTCAAGGTAGGCAGAGTTTGTTCTGGGGACGGGCCGTTGGCGGGCCAGTTGGAGTGGGGAGCTCGAACCCCGTGGGTCTCAACGATGGCCTGGGGCTCCAGGTAGGAAGGTGGGGGGGGGGGGGGGGAGGAGGCCTTCATGTGCGTGCTAGGCCGTATTTTTTCACGCCGGCAGCTCTCCACAGAGCAGTTTTCGCGCCTGCAGGGAGTTTGCTATTTTTAGCTCCTGCAACCACGCGAAGGTTTCCCGGCTTGTTTTTTTTTTCTTTTTTAGTGACTACTGCGTGGCTGCTCGGTCCGGATTATGGCACCCCGACCCAAAATGTGGGACCTGCACGCGTGTGGCAAGCCAGGGTAGGCCCTAGATGCTAGTTCCCTCTGTTCTGCCTGTTCCACAGGGCAGGAGGGAACTTCCTGAGGGGAGACATCAGGCAGACAAAGGCTCCGTTCCTCCGGGCCACAGTCCTCCTCAGCGGGGGAGGGTGGCTCCCGGCGAGTGTTGTGGGAGAAGGATGCCCCTCCCATTCTATCACCGGTGGATCAGATTTCCACCTTTGGGGATGACCCTCCTGCTGAGGGGGGGGTGCCGATTCGGGGGAGCTCTGTCCTGAGTTTGTGCTGCTGTTGCACCAGGCGTTCCTGGCTAGGATATAGGCGATCCTGAAGAGAGCAGCACGGCCGGACGTTTTGGCGGAGCTTCCACCGAAGCGGGTATCCATGGGGCCCCTGGACCTCCAACAACCTTCAGGGGCTCGACAGGGGGCCCAAGTCGAGGATAGGTTGCCGGTCCCGCTCGGGGATCCCTCAGGCTCTGGAGTAGATCAGGATCCGGAACTCACCCATGATATGGGTGATGGCAACCAGGACGACCCGGACCCAGACGACCTCCCACCCTCGGAGGGTGATGATCCCAGCGTGGTCCGCTTATTTAAGTGGGAGGAGTTCCGGCCTCTCATTCCCCAGATCTTGGAGGTCCTGGGGATCAAGGTTTCGCAGGAAGAGTCTGACAGCGAAGGAGTTAACCCGGTTCAGGATGGGATTCGGGGACTGACGACTTCCTTCCCATTCCCTAAGAAGCTCCGCAAGCTGGTGACCCGGAAGTGGGACTCACCAGATGCTGGTTTGAAAATGGGTAGAGCCATGGCGAAACTTTGCCCCCGTCACAAGATGTTTTGGATCTTCCGAAGATGGACGCGGCAGTGTCTGCCGTGACTAGGATCACCATTCCTATGGCGGGGCTGCTGAGCTGAAGGACATACAGGACCGCAAGCTGGAGATATACCTTAAGCGAGTCTTCGAGGTCTCCGCGCTGAGTCTCAGGGCGGCAATTTGTGCCAGCCTCATGCAGAGAGCCTGTCTTTGGGTCCAGGAGGCATTCGCAGCTCTGAGTGCCAACGGCGGGGAGCCCTTGTAAGCCACACAACTGGAGGCAGGTGTTGCCTATGTCGCAGATGCATTGTATGACTTGGTTTGGACCTCGACGCGTAGTATGGTGTCTGCTGTCACGGCTCGTAGACTCCTCTGGTTACGGAATTGGTCAGCAGATTTGTCTTCCATGTCTCAATTCTGTAACCTCCCCTTTAAGGGCAGGCTTCTCTTTGGGGGTGATCTGGACCAATTGGTAAAATTACTGGGGGAGTCCAAAGGCAACCGACTTCTGGAAGATAGAAAACTTTCTGGGAAAGTTTTTCCCCCTCGAGCTCATTTTCGGATTCTCGCAGATTTCGCACTGGTAGGTCTTCAGCTCCTTCGGGGCCCAGGCTAGTCTCGGGGCATCAGCAGTCGTTTCGTGGAGGTCGGCACCCAGGCAGAGAGTCCACAGGCCAGGGTGCTGGACATGGAAAACCCTCCCAATGAAGCCAGGGGCACCCATTCCGTCGTTGAAGCTGTCGGAGGCAGATTGTCGAGCTTCTACGCGAAGTGGGAAAAGATTACCTCTGACCGATGGGTCTTGGGAAATGGTCTGGGAAGGTTACACTCTCGTGTTTTCGTGCCCACTGCGGGAGGCCTTTGAGGATTCTCGCATTGCTTCGCGGGCCAAGCGCTAGGCAGTACAGGGGACCCTACAATGGCTTCTTGATCTCCGGACCATTGTTCAAGTCCCCCTTGCGGAACAGGCAAGGGACGGTATTCAGTGAACTTTGTGGTTCCCAAGAAAGAGGGCACCTTTCGTCCCATTCTGAATTTGCAGAAGGTGAACCGGCGTCTGCAAGACGCTCGTTTTCACATGGAGACCTTGAGGACTGTGGTGGCCGCTGTACGCAAAGGGGAGTTTCTCGCGTCATTAGACCTCACCGAGGCATATCTCCACATCCCCATTCACCAGGATCACCAGCGGTTCCTCCGATTCAAAGGGCTGGGTCAACATTTCCAGTTTCAGACTCTTCCTTTCGGCCTGGCGACGGCCCCACATACCTTCACCAAGGTCATGGTGGTCGAGGCGGCGTTCCCATGTCGGATGCTTTGAAGAACTAGCAAACGCTGTGTGATTTCAGACTAGTTTTTAGAACCGCTCAAAGATTATAATATTCATTGTCTGAGGACAAGCAGGATGGTAGTCCTCACACATGGGTGACAGATGGAGCTCCAATGCAGAAAACTTGTGTCAAAGTTACTAGAACTTTGACTAGGCATACTGAGCATTCCCAGCATGCCCTTCAGTCTTTTCTTTTCCGTGGCGCTGTAAGCCTCGTGGTGAGATTGAGCTCAATTTGGCTGTTTTTAGCCTTGTGGAAATTTTTCTCTTTGCATTTTTTCATGGTTATTTTTTTTATTCTCAATTCCATCGCCGGGTCCCTCTTGGTGCCTCCCTGGAGTGTTTCTGGTCAGGTTTTCGGCATTTTCGATAAGCTTCCTTTTACAGTTGATTCCCCCCACCCCCGGCCTGGTAGCGGTGCTTCGGTGCCCGCTGGCCATCACTTTCAACTTTGCGGCACTTTTGTTTCGACTCATCATGGTCATGTCCTGTTTTCGCCGGTGCCCAAAGGCCATGTCTATCACTGATTCTCATGAGGTATGTATCCTCTGCCTGCGGGTATTGAATGATGTCCGGGGTTACTGCTTATGCACCCAGATGACCCCCCAAAGGGATGTTGCCTTCGACTTGCCAAGATGGATCAGCTCTTCGGGTCGAGGAAGTCCAAGCCATTGACATTGATGGACCTTGGAGCTGCACCAATGGACACTGCTCCGGAGGGACCCTCTCTGCTGAGGAGGCACTCCACGCAAAGGCCGTCGCGCGAAAGTCGTGTGCGTGCGACCCCCACCACACGGCATGGTCCAAACCCCAAACTGAAGAAGGCAGCGCCTAAAGGAGCAGGGGAACCGAGACACCAGAGCCGCGACGTGCTGTCCTACCTGCAAAAATGGTGAAATAAAAAACTTTTTTCTTTAACACTCTTTATAGAGTGCCTAGCTACAGGTTCCTACCGTCCCCTGGCAGGGTGAGTGAACTGGGCTTCCCGATGCCAACGCTGGCGGCTATTTGAATGGTGGTGAGCGGCAGGGTCTCCGACTCTCTGCCCGAATGCCTCAACTACCAGAGGGGATGGTCCCCCCCCCCCCCGGGACCTAGCAACCCTCTGGGAGGCTGAAGACTTCAGAGGTCCAATCTTCTTATTTTCTTCCTTTTTTTTTTTTTTTTTTTTTTAAACTCAGACTGCTGGAGACAGAGAAATACTGGCAGACTGCAGGTGGCACCTCAACTTAACTGGCAGTGTCAGTCAAAAACTTCTCTGTCTCCATCTGCTGGAGGGGAGGCAAAACCCAGCTGTCTGAACTGATCCATGGTACTACAGGAATGAAAATTAGCAAGTAAGAACAAATTTCCTTTCTACAGGGCACCTATCTTCTGTGCATATCCAAAACACACTGGCAATTCACCTCGGCAGAGCTTTTCAATTGGTTCAGTGTGCTGCAGCAGTCAAAAAAGCAAACAATTTTGGGAATTATTAGAAAGGGAATGGTGAATAAAACGGAAAATGTCATAATGCCTCTGTATCGCTCCATGGTGAGACCGCACCTTGAAAACTGTGTACAATTCTGGTCGCCGCATCTCAAAAAAGATAAAATTGCGATGGAGAAGGTACAGAGAAGGGCTACCAAAATGATAAGGGGAATGGACAGCTCCCCTATGAGAAAGTCTAAAGAGGTTAGGACTGTTCAGCTTGGAGAAGAGCCGGCTGATGGGGGATATGATAGAGGTGTTTAAAATCATGAGAGGTCTAGAACGGGTAAATGTGAATCGGTTATTTACTCTTTCGGATAATAGAAAGACTAGGGGGGCACTCCATGAAGGTAGCAAGTAGCACATTTAAACTAATCGGAGAAATTTATTTTTCACTCAAGCTGCCTAGTCTCTTCAGAAAAGCATTTTATCTGGGAAAAACTGAAGACAATTTAAAGAATCTACTCAATTCATGTCTTATGACGTCAATAGACAAGGCCATGCATTGACAAAGCAAACACTGTCAGCATGGCTTTTGCATTGCATTTCTTTTTGCAGTAATTCAACTCCCATGAAGAATTCAAGCCCACCAGATAAGAGCCATGGCAGCCAAACAAGCCCAGTTACGTAATGCTTCATGCAGGACGTTTACAAAGCTGCCGTTTGATCTTTCATGCACATCTTCACAAGTTTTGAAAATTGCCTCCTTAATTTTAGTTTTGGCAGCTGGGGAGATGAGCTGAGTAACACATTTCTTCCTTGATTAAATTAGAATTGCAGGCTTTATACTGCTAGGAGGAAAACCTATATTCTAGAACTTTTCTGGCTAGGAAGTAGCACTTGTGCAGCCTTCAGGCCCTGCTACCCTCTTTCCTGTTCATGCCCTTTGTTTATTGTTAAACATGTACAATTGTATGATTGAAAACTGAGAGAGACTCTTTTTATAAGGCCCTCATCGTGTGCAACTATTTATATCACTATAGGAGGGCCAGCTAATAACTCAGGGTGAGGCTTTGGTTGTGGTGTAGGGTGTAGGGGCCAGTTTGACATGCAGAGTGAGACATACAAACAGCACAGGACACCTCAGTAAAGATTTGATGTCATTTGGAGTGAGGAAAAGTCTCACAAAGATGAGATTTCTACAATGTTCTCTTGCCCTAGCTTGATGGACTCTATAACAGGGTCAGGGAAATATCTATAGTGCCCAAAGTGCCTGACAGGCACAATATAAATCAAATAAATAAAATGTTTGTACATGATTTAATTTTTTCTTTTTGAAGTTTTTCATGTTTTCTAGCCTTTACCTCACTGTCGCTGATTCTCTGCTGGTGCCTTCATCTTGCTCAGACTAATCCTCCGCTGTTACTGACCTCTGAACAAGCCTTCTCCTTGCTCTGTACCTGATCTCCACCCTCCCTCCTGTCACCAATCTTTGCTTAAGCCTTCATGTCGCTCTCATTGTGATATTTTGTGAGGCTTCCGTTGTCCCCTCCCTGCTTATATCTATCTATCTATCTATCTATCTATCTAAAATATGTGCCTAGCTTGCTGGGCCAGCCTGCTTGCTTCCTTCAGTTCATTTATCTATATCTGCATTTTCCATTGTTCCAGGTAAAATGTTTTAAGTTTTTATCTGCTTTTTGTCACTGTGGATCCAATCCTAAAGCAAACCAGAGCTCCAATTGTAATTTCAACTGAGAATTGCCTTGATTTTTCTGTATAATACCAGGAGGAGTGCTGACTACCTCTCTTCTTACGTTTCTTTTAGATTTGGGGTTCAGATGCTGGTGTTGCTCATAGCCCACCATCGGTGCTAGTGTGGAAAAGCCAAAGCAGCTGGGGTACTGGAGCCAGTATCCGTACATACCTTGTTAATGCAGATGGTGAGGTAAGCTTTGCTGTCAGCAGTTTCTATTTAAGCCGTGGGGCCTAAGCCCAGTATCATATTCATTGTTCTTGTAGACCAGAGGTTGGCAACATTTTTTTTTTATCTAATGCCAAAAACACCATCTCCTGGAGAGATGCTGGCATTGCCAGACAAACTGGAGTCTTCCTCTTCATTCCCCATCTTATGCAGTCCTGTCTCTGAGTATTAATCCAGTCTTCAGTCAATTCTTCGATGGGGAGCTCCTACAGTCGTGCCTCCTACTAAAATCCACCTTCAAACATTTCTCCCTTCCCAGTGAACACACACTGCCAGACCTCTGATACTTCACTGCATGCCATGGATCTTCTTGTATTCCTCTCGTTTAGTCTCCTGGAGAGGGTGGCAGTATCACCCCCAGCCTCCATAGCTGTGCTCACTTTCTGATGTGGATACTGCCACCACTGCAGTCAGGTGCACAGGTTGGCCCACAGGGGACGAAGGGGGATCATCCTGGTATGTGTCTAGTTTCTTCCTGCATGCCTGCTAGTGACATGCCCATTGGAGATTGCCTCCCCCCTAATGTAAGTAATTGGTAGCATTTATACAGCCCCCAAGACCTGTCTGCTAAATGGACTGCAGCAAAGCTGGCCTGAACTAGTACAGGGAGCCCGTGACTGTTGCATCCAGAAGTTCAGCTTTTTTTTCTGCACCCCCTATACCCCCAAAGTACTGATTTTGTAGGGCTCTTCCTGTGCCACGCGGTGGATAAATGATCAGGTATGACTTACTCTTGTTGCCAGTCCTGTGCTAGTTCTGGCTTTATGTTGCAAAACGCATCCTGGCTGTAAACAGCTCAACCAAGCCACTTAAAGTCATTTTTTCTGCAGCAATGTTAGAAGCCAGGGTCACACACAAAATATAAAGAATCAGTTTCCAATGTTAGTCTTGTATGGCAAGTAATCTATATTTTTCAAAAACAATCTTCACTATTCTTCCACTAATTTTAGGACCTTATTTGCTGCTACCAGTCAGGCTGTGTATTTGAGAAAATGACCAGGTACTGCTTGGTTCTCCATCTTTCTTTTTGTGGAAGTGGACTCTAGTATAATTTATTAGCCAAGATGCTTGCTCTTTAGGTATACAGTGGGGGGATAGGCCAGATTGAGTTCATGAAATGGCAAAAAAAAATATCAAACCAACTGAGCTGATTGTTTTCTCATTAACTATATTGTATATATGATTAGGAAACGTCTTTATTACTTCTTGATGCCTAGTTAAACCCCAAAAACTGAAACGATGACAGAAACTTCTATCTTCAAGTAAATCCTCATTCTTATGAAGGCCGAGTGCTCCAATAATTTTACAAAAGTACTCCGAAGTACTAGCATTAAAGTGGTGGCACCCTGTTAGTAACTCAGCTTCTAAAGAGCCACTTCTAATCTTTGGAGTGAGTAACAAGACCTGGACTTACTAGTGACCTGGACTGGCCACGGTCTGAGACAGGATGCTGGGTTCGATGGACCTTGGTCTAACCCAGCATGGTACAAGCATCTTTATACACATTTCTCTGTGTCTGATGTGGACTTTATGAAAGAAAATGGAAAACCAAAATGTGAGGATTATGCCAGAGGGAAAAAAAAAACTTCCTATTGAACGAGTGTCCTAAACCCCTAAGAAAGGAGTCTGACACGGTGAGACTGCGGGTCCTAAAGAGCCTCCTTTTCCCCATCCTGCAGGAAGTGGCTGTAAGAAATGTTACCAAATCTGGCATGGCGACTGTGAATGAAGAGGAGGAGGAGGATGAGGAGGCTGACTTTGGAGACGAAGACCTCTTCCACCAGCAGGTAATGTAGTGTGTACCAGTATGGGCTCCAGTATGTAGTGCAGAGTGCTGCTAAAGCATTTTACCCAATCCCTGGAGGGCAAATAGCTGAAGCTTGTTCTCGGAAGAGACGTAACCTATCCCCAGCCACCAGTGGGCGCTGGGCCTTCTGCTCTGTAGGCAGAGGTTCTTGCCCTGGGGTGTGACCTGTTCCTATAATTGGGACGGTTCAGCTATTCCAGCTTCTGGCAGACAGGCCACTCAAGGAAACTGTTCCATTGTAACTGGTTACAGGCAACGCCAGACCAGATCAGTGTTGGTGTGGGAAATACTTGAGAGGATCAGAGATAACAAGCTTACCCGAGACCTTTTCACAGCTTGCCATGCACGGAGAGAATTACCCTAGGAAAAGCTGTTTTTAACCTTATTTTTGCTTTTCTCTGCAGGGGGATCCCAGGACGACATCACGAGGCTGCTTCGTCATGTAAAAGAATCTTCCCACCTGACCGTGCTTATTTTTTTTTTTTATCATGTTATTTCCAGAGCCACTGAAAACTATTTTTGTATGCGTTGTTGGGTCACTTTCTAAGTTTTATGCTTCCTTACATTTTTGTAGAAAGTTTTTTAATCCAGCAAAACTACCTGAATTTTTGAAATAGTCTTTTTTTCACCCCCCCCCCCCTTGAAAAACACTATTAGAATGTGTGCCATTGTGGTTTTTTTCCCCATAGTGCTTTCTGCTTGTTAGTATCCAGGCTTGCAGTAGATTGATTATGCATATTATGAGAGAGCAGACCTCAGAGTGCAGAGCAATAGGTTCTGCCTGAAAGAAACTGAAGTGGCTACAATGTTAGGCCCAGCTTCCCCTCTGTACTGCTCCAGTACAGGCAGTGGCCTTTCAGGCTCTTCTCCCCATCCCCAAGCACTGGCAGCGGTAGTGCCAGCTTCCCCACGTCCTCCCCCATTGCACCAGCATAGACGGCAGCAGTACAAGCTTCTCTGCTCCTACCACAGCCCAGGCAAAAGTGGTGCAAGCCTCTCGCACCGGGTAGCCAGTGAGCTCACGTGTTTGTTTGGAAACTGTTGTCATCCACGTGCCATCCTCGCTCTCTGCTCATTGCCAAGTGTGTCTGTTGGTGGCAGCACAGCTGGGCGTAGAAGCTCTCTCCCAGGATTTCTCTTTGATGAAAGGGGGCTGGTAGCTCGGTCTAGGCTCCATGCCTGCACTCCTGAGCTCTGCTGCTTTGCTAGTCTGCAAAGATTGTAAACATTTGTATGTTTCTGGTGGCTTTTTTTTTTTTTTGTGGAAGATCTGTTCTTTGAAAGATATTTAGACTGACAGGTATGACCTAGAAATTCAGCTTTTTAGTGATTTTATTAGTTGCTTTGCTGTAATGCAAGCAGAGTAGGAAAGGAAGTTATGTCCTGCCTTGCCCTCCTGCTTAGACAGAAATCACTGGTGCTATTAAGTTTCCCTAGAATCCCCACTTTTTAGAAAGTGAGGTGCTAGAAAGGAAACCATAAGCACGCTGAAATATTTTAAAAGTCACACGGCAATTGGCAAAACAATTGTGAGTTAAGTCTTCCAGGACTCCCCTGAGGAGCTTCCCTGTCCGTCTCCAGCACTTTTGGAAACAGTCATGCTAGCAGGAAATGCTGCAAATAACATCACGCCCACTCCGGATCAGATTGGGCCATACTGGCAGTGATGTTACAGATGACAGGTACTGCATGGCCCGGTCACATCCCAGTGTGCAGGATGTAACACTTCACTTTTCTTCCAGCTGTGTTCGGCCTATGCCCCACTTGGAAGGACTTCCAAGTAATTTCTGAAAAGAAAACGTTAGATTTTTCTGTGGGAGTTTTGAGTGCATGGTTAGTGGGCTTTCTTCAGTTTACCGTAGCTGAACGCGCGACAGGTCAGCCAAGGACTGAATGACCCCCCGTTACGTAATCAATCCAGGTAGTCAATATGAACACTGTGGCACTAAGCCACAGCCCCCGGCCGCTCTATTGTATCATGTTCCTGTCCTGCTTGAGTAGTCGTAGTGAAATCATGCAATGTATGTAAAATATAACTTGCTGAAATTTGTTTTATCAGACATACAGTGACTTTTCTTAATTAGCTGTCTGATTTATTTTGGTTGGCAGTATTTTAAAGACTGCAGTCGGGGCAAAACGTTTCTTTGTAATAACACCTTCCAAACTGCTGAACTCAGATTTTCCTTGTTAACTCGTATTAAAACATTACCCTAGAGAAATATATTTATAAACATATATTTTTAGTACTTTTATTTTTAAGAGCCAGTATGTAGGGTTTGCATGATTATACAATGCAGTTGTTGAAATGCAAAAAAATGTATTCATTGCGGATTTCCAGGCCTGTTTTCCTTGGTTTACACTGGAAACCCGTGTTGGACAAGGACCTCAGTCCTTCTGAGCCATAATGTCCCACACCCCTGCTGTACTTAGCTAGGAGTAGGGGGTGTCTTGCTATGATGTCAGGAGCTGCTTTGAGTCTCTGACTAGTGTTAGTGCGTTCCAAGTAATGCCATTTCCTGGAGGCTGAGCCATTCCTGAAGATTATACAGGTTAGTTAAATTAATCCTCCCAACCTGCAGCACTACTGCTTCAATTACAGCTCTGTCATCGGACGCCTCCCTGTATTATGCAGCCTCACTTTCGAGCTGATAGTGCTGGTCTCTTGAAGTAGCTTACCTGGAAGGTGGTGTTCCTGGTCACATTCTCTTCAACTACACAAGTCAGCAACTCCAATCCTCTCACAACAGAAAGGTACTCCACACTCATCTTGCATTTCCCCCTCAAGCGATCTGTTTTTCGCCAAAATCATGCCACATGTATTGACAACAGGAGATTATTTTTTTTTTCATGTGTTCCTCTTTGAGAGGGGTGTCCCTTTCACAGCTGCCAGGGGGAATTTTGGCCTTTGCTCAACAGTGACTTAGTGGCCAGAATTAGGATGCATATGTACTATGATGTGGAGGTAGCTGAAGTCTCTGGCCAAAGTTCATCCCTGCAATAGCAGGACTAGATAGGAGGGTCTATATAAAATAGAAAAACACTGGATAGGCTCATGGTGTCATAGCCCAGTAGAAACTTGTTTTGACTGAACTAGAAGCCCAAAAGAGCAGGAAGCAAAGTTGCTGGGATCAGCAAAAGATGGTCACTGAGTATGTTGCATGCTTCTAGACATACAATCACACACAGCCCTTGGGGGGCGTCCTCCACCCTTCTTTAACTGTCATTACCAGAAAGAGAGTCAACAATCAGCTTCTGACCATAGAGTGCAAGACACATTAAGACTACTGTATTCATCCACTGGATTTCACGGAGCATGGGCAGCGCTGCACAGCTGGGCTCTGCACCTTTGGCTCCGAGGGTTGGGAAAGCAGCAGGTGATCTGCTCAGTTTTAAGCACCATGTAGCATTTTTTTTTCTGATGTGGAATCAAAAAGATTAGTTCACGAAAAGAAAACTTCTCCCTGCCTTGGGGAGGACTAAACGTCATTATTCTAGCAGAACAAACTGGGATTGAGACCGGCACATGATTGTATGGGGGGGGGGGGGGCGGGGAAACAGTGATGAGTTCAGAGCACACCTTTGTTGCTTACAGCAGTAAATTCACATTTTCCAGGAAAAATGACAGATAATATTTTGTTGTTTGGCCTCCACTGCCATCTTTTCCCCTTT
Source organism: Rhinatrema bivittatum (assembly GCF_901001135.1). Classification (NCBI taxonomy): domain Eukaryota; kingdom Metazoa; phylum Chordata; class Amphibia; order Gymnophiona; family Rhinatrematidae; genus Rhinatrema; species Rhinatrema bivittatum. The sequence continues at coordinate 267,648,507 of NC_042622.1, forward strand.
AATTTCTTCCGTTTGTTCATTTTTATAAACAGAGTCCCCGAAGAAAAATTTTTAAATGGCAGCACCAGCAAAATAATTGTACATGGGGCTTTCAGTTTTCAGGGAATTTTATTTTGTGAGGCTTTGAGCTGCTGGCAGAGTTGATTCTCTGTTGCTGGCAACAGCAAAGGAACTCTACTGCCAGAAGACCCTCCCCCAGGTAAACTCTGAGCCTTGCAAAATACACAAAGAAAATATAAATTAAAAAAATAAATCCTTTTGAAAGGCCTAAACCCTGATTTGAAGTAGTTCAAGTAACAGTTAAAGTAAAATCAAGATCCCTTTGGCTCATCCTTTTTTCCTTCTAAGGATTACATTATTCTTCAAATAATTTGAAAGCTCCTCCTCATCCACATCCATCACTATAAATGCCAATAAATCAGGGTGAAATTTGGTGGTAGAGGATGTGATCAAGGTTTAGATTACAGATGGTTTTAAAAAAGATTTGAACAAGTTTCTGGAGGATCGTTACCTCCTAACTAAGGGAATGAGCAACAGGGAAGGTATCCCCCATTAGGATCTGCTGGCTATCTCCAAATGACCCAGATTGGTATACTCCAGCATGACGCGACTTGTAGTATATTATGTTTAGAGTGCTGATTCCCTCCTCTCCCAGCAGAACCCAGGGTAAGTACTTTTACATAAATTAAAAAAAAAAAAATTCTAGAAAATAGTAGTATCCATTTTGTTGCAAAATGCTGTTCCCTGTACGTACCTGGATCAGTCCAGACCCTGGGTTATGTCACCAATCCAGCAGAGGGAGGCAGAGAAACGTTCTAATGACTCTGACGTGTACCCTGGGGCGCCACCTGCAGTCCATCAGTATTTCTCTGTCTCCCAGCAGAGGTGGTCGTGCCTAACCCTGCAGTCTGTGTTAGTTTTTTTCTAGTCAGGTAGTTTAGGAACTAGTTTTAGTAGGCTTTCTATCTCTTTTGTCTGTGAGAGGCTGTTCCTGTAATTTAAATTAAAAAAAAAAAAAAAAGTCTTAATCTTGCCAGCTGTTTCACTGCCTCCCGGGAGGTTGGGAGGTCCTGAAGGGACTATCCCTCCTGGTTCTGAGGCCGCCGGAGTTGGGGAGGTTTGTACCCAGCAACCACTCCTGGCAGGGGTGATACCGGGGGGGGCACCCCGGCTCACCCACCCCGGCTCACTCACCCTGGCTCACTCACCCTAGTTGGAGCAGCTCCTGGGGTCCGCGGCATTTGGTCAGGTTAAAAAGAAAAATGTTTTTCTTTTAATTTCTATTTCTGCCAGCAGCTTTTATTGTGGTTTATTTCACTATTTCAGTGTTAGGTGGTGCCGAGGTTTTTACTTTTCGCCGGGGTATACTTTATTCTTTTTTCTTTTTCTTCGCACCGTTTTTTCTCACAATGCCGCAAGGCGTGGCCTGCCGTGCCTGTGGAAGCACGCCCAGCTCTCACGGGAGAGTCTCTGTTCTGCCTGCCTCCCCAGTGGGGAAGGCTTGTCTATTTTGTCTGCGAAAGACGCAAGTCGGCCGGCTCGTGCAGCCCCAAAGCCTCAGCGCGGCTGCTCCCCTACCCCGGACCCGTTTCGCTGCAGTGCAGGAATGGAAGCTATATTAAGTGCTATGCAAGCGGGGACACAGCAGGTTATATAGGGAGCTCTGGACCTGCCTCCCTTGTCGCCGCAGCCAGCTTTCCCTGGGGGGGACAAGCCGCGCGATACTGAGGTAGGTTTAGGTGAGGAGAGCCTTGAGGAAGCTTCAAATTCCTCTTCCTCTCTTTCAGGGGATTTTATCCGTTTTCTTCATAAGGCTTATAAGTCTAGGAAGGACCATAGAAAGTACTGGGACTGCTCAACTGGGCAGGGACTAAAGGTCCGCTCCTCCAAACGTGAGAGACCAAGTGGTTTTGGTGCTGAGTCAGCTCCAAAGCGTCCCCTTCGCTCAGGCCCGGATCATTCCACTTTTTCTACTTCAGAGGATTCCGAACATGACTCTTTGGCTATCCAGGGTAAGTCCCATCTGGATCTCGGAGGAGATCCTGGTTTGGGCAATAGTTCTGACCCTCACATAGCGGATGGGGATGATCCCAAAGTGGTCCGCCTTTTTAGGAGGGAGGAACTTAGTCCTTTGATTCCGGCAATTTTACTTGAATTGGGTCTTGAGACTCCAAAGAAGGATTCTCGGATGGGTGATATCGATCCAGTGTTGCTAGGCCTTAGGGGTCAGATGACATCCTTTCCTTTCCATCTTTCTCTCACTGACCTTTTGTACCGGGAGTGGGACACTCCTGAATTAGGTCTTAAGGTAGCACGAGCTATGGACAAGCTATATCCATTACCGGAGGAGGCTTTGGAAGTTTTGAAGTTTCCCAAGGTAGATGCTGCAGTGTCAGCTGTCACTAAGAGGACAACTATCCCAGTAATGGGAGCTACAACCCTTAAAGATCTACAGGATCGTAAACTGGAGGTTCAGCTCAAACGAATTTTTGAGGTTTCTGCACTATGTGTGCGGGCGGCTATGTGTAGTAGCTTGGCTTTACGAGCTGGCCTGCGGTGGGTCCAGTCATTGCAAAACAATTCTTCTCCCTCTAATGAGGAGGTAGCACAAGCTGGTCGATTGGAGGCTATGGTTGCCTACAGCACAGATGCTTTATATGATCTCCTCAGGACTTCAGCTCGCTCTATGTTGGCTTCAGTGTCGGCTCGCAGTCTCCTCTGGTTGAGGAATTGGTCTGCGGACGCATCCTCAAAGGCTCAGTTAGGAGCTTTACCCTTTAACGGAAAATTGCTCTTTGGAAAGGACTTGGAAGATATAATTTGTCCTTAGGTGAGAATAAGATACACAAATTACCGGAGGATCGTCCTAGAGCTTGAAGCTCCTCATCCCGCTCTCGTTTTCGGGCTGGTCGAAGATTCTGTTCTTCTTGTCCAATGGTTCCACCTGCTAAGCAGTCTTCGGGTAGGCAATAGAATTGGCCTCAGTCCTTTCGTCGCCGCTGCTTCGGAAGACCTGGAAATTCCCAAGCTTCAGGTGGAACAAAGTCTGCCTAATGAGATAGGGCCGGTCCATTCCCTGGTTCCGGTTATAGGAGGCAGGCTGTCTCTGTTTTACGGGGAATGGACCAGATGGACATCAGATCAGTGGGTTCTCACAGTGATAAATCAAGGGTACACTTTAGATTTTGTTCAGCGGCTTCACCACCGATTTCTGATTTCACCATGTTCTTACCTGGAAAAACGTCATGCAATAAAGGACTCTCTGCAGCGTTTGAGCGACCTCAGAGCTATAGTTCCAGTTCCGCAATCTGAACAACGGAGGGGTCATTACTCAATTTTCTTTGTCGTTTCAAAAAAGGAAGGAGCCTTTCGTCCCATTCTCGACCTCAAGAGTCAACAGTTGCCTATGGATTCCCAAGTTTCGAATGGAAACTCTCCAGTCCGTCATAGCTTCGGTACACAAGGGAGAGTTCCTAGCGTCTCTTGACCTTGTGTTACTGAGGCCTATCTTCACATCGGCATTCGTTCTGATCATCAGAAGTTTCTCAGGTTTTGCATCTAGGACAGCATTATCAATTCAGGGCTCTCCCGTTCGGGTTAGCCACAGCTCCCAGAACATTTACCAAGGTAATGATTGTGGTGGCAGCACAACTCAGGAAGGAGGGCCTATTGGTCCATCCGTACCTGGACGACTGGTTAATTTGGGCGAAGTCGGAGTCTTTGTCGCTCAACGGTCAGCAGAGTCATCGACCTTTTGCAGTCTCTAGGCTGGGTGATCAACAAGGACAAGTCACCTAGTCCCTTCGCAGTCTCTGGAGTTTTTGGGCGCAATGTTCAACACTTGTCAAGGGAGCGTGTTCCTTCCAGAACATCACCTTCTCAAGCTGCAAACGCAAAGCCGAAACTTACTGTCCATTCCTATACCATGTGTACGGGATTATTTGATAGTCATCAGCTCAATGACTTCTACTCTGGAGTTGGTTCCCTGGGCCTTTGCGCATATGAGGCTACTTCAGTCTGCATTGCTTTCACGCTGGAATCCGGTTTCGGAACTATACCACCTTCCCCTTCCTCTTACAGAGAAGGCTCAATTCAGTCTGGGTTGGTGGTTGCAGCTGGTCAATCTACGGCGGGGAGTACCTCTAGAGATTCCGGAATGGACTATAGTCACCACCGACGCCAGTCTTTCAGGCTGGGGAGCGGTATGTCAGAAAACATCAGTTCAAGGTCAGTGGTCCGAAGAAGAGGCACGGTGGTCGATCAATTAGAGACCAGAGCGGTACGCTTGTCCTTGATCCCTCTTCAACCTCTCCTATGCGGGAAGTCGGTGCGGATTCTCTCTGACAATGCGACTATGGTAGCGTACATCAACCGCCAGGGAGGAACTCAAAGCCACCTGGTAGCGGGGGAAGTGCAGCAGCTGATCACCTGGGTGGAACAACATCTGCTCAGCATTGCAGCTTCTCACATTGCCAGGGTAGACAACGTTCAAGCTGACTTCCTCAGTCATCATCTCGACCCGGGGGAGTGGGAACTGTGCAAAGAAGCCCATCAGTTGCTATGCAACAGATGGTCCAGTCTGGCAGTGGATCTCATGGCAACATTCCAGAATTCCAAGGCCCCTCGGTTCTTCAGCTGCAGGAGGGAAAGAGGAGCATAAGGAGTGGACATTCATGTAGTTCCTTGGCCAAATGATGTTCTTCTCTATGTGTTTCCACCCTGGCCTCTGATCGGCAAGGTCCTGCGTCGGATAGAGCTTCAATGAGTCCACGTTGTTTTAGTGGCTCCAGAGTGGCCACGCCATCCGTGGTTCATGGACTTGGTCAGTCTGGCACTGGACGGTCCCCAATGATTTCGGGATCTGCCGTGCCTCTTGTCTCAGGGTCCGGTTTGTTTGGAAGAGGTCGAACGCTTCTCTCTAGCGGCATGGCTTTTGAGAGGCGCCGGTTAAAAAACAAAGGTTATTCTGATGCTGTGGCAACTACTTTATTGTGTTCTCGTAAGCCTTCTACATCTTTGGCTTATGCGAGGGTGTGGAGAGTTTTGAAACGTGCTGTATTGAGCACCAATTAGATCCGGTGCAGTCTTCCATATCGGATATTTTGTCTTTTTTACAAGATGGTTTAGCGAAAGGTTTGTCCTGCAGTTCCTTACGTGTCCAAGTTGCAGCTCTTGGATGCTTTTGGGGTAAGGTTCGTGGATTATCCTTGGTGGCACATCCGAACGTAGCGCGTTTTCTCAGAGGCACAAAACATCTACGTCCGTTCTGGAACCCTTGTCCTGCATGGAGTTTGAATTTGGTTCTTAGGGCTCTGTGTGCGGCACCTTTTGAACCCCTTAAACATACGACTTTGAAAGATCTTATGTTGAAGGCGGTTTTCCTTGTGGCCATCTCCTCAGCTCATAGAATTTCGGAGTTAAAGGCCTTGTCCTGCAGAGAGCCCTTTATTAGAATTTCCGATACGGGAGTTTCATTACGTACTGTGCCTTCTTTTTTTACCCAAGGTTTTCTTCTTTTCTTACCCAAGGTTTTCTTCTTTTCATTTAAATCAGTTGGTAGAGCTTCCAGCTTTTCCAAGTTTAGATCATACGGATCCTTCCTCTAAGGATCTCAAGAAACTGGATGTGCGACGTGTGCTATTGCGTTATCTTGAAGTTACCAACAGTTTTCGATTGTCTGATCATTTGTTTGTTCTGTGGAGTGGTCCTCATAAGGGTCAAAATGTTTCCAAGGCTACGATTGCTCGCTGGTTAAAAGAAACCATTCTGTCAGCTTATCTTCTGGCTCGTCGAGATCTTCCGGAAGGTTTGAGGACTCATTCCACTAGGTTGCAAGCTACATCATGGACGGAGTGTCAACTAGTTTCTCCTCAGGAGGTTTGTAAGGCAGCGACTTGGAAGTCGCTGCACACTTTTGCTTGTCATTACCTCTTAGATGTCCAGGCTCTGAGTTCGGCAGCCTTCGGAGAGAGTGTTCTCTGAGCGGGACTCTCTGGGTCCCACCCCAAGTAAAACAGCTCTGGTACTGATCCAGGTATGTACAGGGAAAGGAAAATTGGTTCTTACCTGCTAATTTACGTTCCTGTAGTACCATGGATCAGTCCAGAGGCCCGCCCTTTTTAAGTCTCCTTATAGCAATTATTTTTTTCTTAGAGTCCGCTCGTTCACTGTTCTGGTGTATCAACCGCTTTTCATGCTGTCTACTTTCTTAATGTTTGCATGTTTATTCCCATGGTTCTTTGGGATTCTGCTACTATTTAGGATTTGTGAGTTGGAAGTATGTTATAGCGTTTAGATAGCCAGTTTTTTATTGGTTAGATTTCTGCTTTGATATCGTTCAATACTGATGGGACTGCAGGAGGCACCCCAGGGTATATGTCAGAGTCAGTAGAATGTTTCTCTGCCTCCCTCTGCTGGATTGGTGACATAACCCAGGGTCTGGACTGTTCCATGGTACTACAGGAATGAAAATTAGCAGGTAAGAACCAATTTTCCTTTAAAAGGAAAAATATAACAGGTTAGAAAAGAAGGGAGATGTAGGAATAAGACCAGATGCGTAAACATGAGCTACGAAACAGGCAAGTTAATAGTGGGAAGAGCCTTGCGAGTGCTGCTACTTGAAAGAAAAGTACAGGTGTACGCTCTGTCTGTTTGCTTCGTCGTGCGCAGCTCTGAAGGATGGGTTACAGGTGGCTGCAAGTCTAAGCAACCTGCAAGCGCCTGATATGAATTGAATTCAGAATCGCTGTCATTTTCCAGACTTTCAGATCTCTGATGCTTCTAAAGGCACAAGTGGTGTTCTTATGAACATAAATGACTATAACAGCAGGTATCCAATAGATTCTCCACTTCATTACCTAAAATGAACAGAGTTTCCATAGAAATCTTGGTAAAGGAGGATTTTTCTCCTTGAGAGAGTGGCTTCTGGGAAGCTCAAGCCAGTAAATTGGAATTTGATCAATATAATGTGATTTATCTATAGTTAGAGCTGTGATTCTTTGCTTATGATTGGTGCCTGAAGTAAAGGAAAGTGATGGGCCCAGTGGTGCGTATGGGACTGCCTGCAGCAGGCATAGCTTCCTGTCTGAAAATTCCATTTCCATGCCCAGCTGGCTGTAGCCCTTTCCAGGGTAGACTTGGAGATGGTCATTTCCAGACTGCTGCCTCCTCCAGCTGAGCTCCACCATCGCTGTGCAAAGAGCTGGCTTAGCTGCAGAGCATTAAGGGGCAATGGCTCCAGTACTGCTGACGTATTTGCCTCTGAAAATGTGCTTCCAGAATCCAGAAGAAATGTCACTGTGAATCAAACATAACTGTGATGCCAAATTCTTTCAGTATGCATATCTATTTTCTTTTTATATATATTGAACGCGCGCACCTTTGAGATTTTAGATAAAAGGAGGGTGCCTATAATAATGTGGTTTTTACTTTTTTTAAGTTTTAATTCAAAACAGATTACTGGGTTGAAAGGAAAAATAGGGTTGTGAAAGCAGTAAGTGGAAGGCTGATTTGTAATTAAAAAAAAAAAAAAATGCAATAAGGGAATTTGAGACCAAATCTCAACAAATAAAAACTGCCACAGATAGTTTCATAAATAAGTTATGGCTTTGCCCTGAAATATGCTTTGCTTTAAACTACTCTCAATGTAAAAACAATATTGTTTTCTTAACTGTGTAAAACTATATTTGCAAACTTAATGCCTTTCTTGAAATGCTAAGGTCTAGAGAAAAATTGTGATTTTAAAAAATGTGTTCAAAGAAGCACAATGTGCTGTGTTTTGACTTGAATGTGAAAACTGCTGTCCTGCCTCTTACCTTTCCAAAGAGTGTTTTGTAATAATGTGGTGTTTTTATAGAACTGAGAATTCATTTCCCATTCCCTAACACCAACCTTATTTTGGGGGAAAACCCTGATGGAGGAAGAGGTTCAAGTTGTTACATGGAAGAAGGGAATCTGTAGCCATCTTTTCTCTGGATCTGTCTTTGTTCCTGGCTGGTGTTTAGTGTGGCTCTTTACTCGGGTTAGAATTTCCACTCTTATTGTATGCAGGACCCTGCTACATTATTGAGGGCCATGTTCTGTAGCACTTCAGAGCTGCTCGCTGTCTGCTTTCCAAAGCGGAATAGTTATGGAAACAGGACACTAGAAATATCAGCTGTCGTTAAACTTCAAGGAAGTTTTGGACAGCCATTGATAACTTTGTGGTGGGGTGACGTGTGTCATTGGAGATCCAACCACTCACACACTAAGCTTACTTAGCAATAAGCTATCTTAGATAAACCAAGGTGCACACTTAGTAAGAAAATGGTCCTTAAGACTAAAGTCTGTTTTCATAGTGAGGATACATTTTGACTTGAAGTGTGATTTTTAACAAAGTGACCTGTGTGTAGCTGATATTCTGTTTATGAACAGGTCCTGAATCATTCCTGACAAGGTCGTCGCCACACTGGACATGTGGTTCAGTGTTTTTATAGCTTATGAAGTTTAAATTTGACAGATAAAATAAAATGTAGTGTTTGGAAAAAATGTAAAATTATTGGAAACGTACATTGAGTTTACGGAATATATAATCTAGACTTTAACATTTCAGCGCTCGTTTAATCGTTAAAATAAAATTATGCATGCCAAATGTCTTTCTCAGTGATTTGTAATATACATTTTATGACTGGAACCTTTTTTTGTACAACACACTCCAATAAATAGTTTGCATTTTATATGAGCTTCCTTGTCACTCTCTCTCTCTGGTTTCTGAAAAGGGACTTGCCATCCTCAGAACTGAAGATGACTTCATTCTCCTGCCTCTAAGGGCAAGGTGTGTTTCCCATTTGAGGAAATATGACCTAGAGAGGCTAATAAAGTAGGCTGCATCCAAGGAAGTCCACTTCTGTTACAGAGTGCAACCATTTTGTGCCAGTAACAACAGAGTAGTCAATGATGTGTCAGTGTTCTATGTCCCACAATCGAAAGAGCACTCTGACATCCTTGCCTTTCTGCTGGTGGAACACATGGTTAAGCTGGTTTCCCTGTACGTACCCGGATCAGTCCAGACTGCTGGGTCTTGCCTCCCTTCCAGATGGAGATGGAGAAAAACATGAAGGGCACTCCCTCTTAACCTGGTGTGCCTCCTGTGTCTCTTCAGTATGTCTCTGTCTCCAGCAAATGGAGGTGGTGTAGAACCTGCAGTCCTGAACTAACTTTAAAAGTTGCAAAAAATAAATAAATAGAAAGCCAGGTTCAGGATAGGATCAAGCAGGACAACAAAGGAACTTTTTTCTCTACAGCTGAACTTGTGGTGCTGGTCCTCCCAGGGGGGTAGGCGGGTCCTGGTGGGACCATCCCTCCCCCCCTGGTGGTAGGTGTCTTTGGAGCTGGGGTTGGTGACCCTGTGGGGGCTGGGGTGATTACCGGTGGTGTGGTCTGGTCCCTCTCCTCCCCTCCACCCCCCGCACAGGCTCCAGAGCAGGACTCCTCTCGGTGAGTGAATTAAAAAAAAAAAAAAAGCCGTGCAGTCCTTTTCTTTTCCTGGGGAGGAGGACATATCTGAGGCGGCGGTTAAGTCCTGTGGTGCGGGCAGTCATCCGAAGTGGCAGGGGGATCAGGCTGATCCGTTCCCGCTGAGCGTGGGAATGGCAGCCATCTTTGATTCATTTGCTGCTATGTCGGATTGGGCAGAAGAGGGAGGGGATCTCGCACCACAGCTTTCACCCCCAGATTTGAGTCCTGTGAGCCCCCAGGACTAGTTTGTTTGTTTTTTAATTTTTTTTATTGACTTCCAGATAAGTAAGGATAATGTCATATACATAAACAGTAGAAGTCATAAGTTATACAAAATAAAATAAACCCCCCTTGCTCTGTCATCGTACATCATAAAACAAAGTAGACAAAATCATATATAATTAAGCCTTCCATGATACAGTAAGTGGTGGTGCGGTCTACAGCAAAGCAGGACACAACAGTAGGTGTACAACTTATACCTTAAAACTCTGGTCTGAAAGATCTCCAAATGAGTGTCCCCATGCCCTTTATGATAGATTACGTCTCTTAAGAACATAAGAAATTGCCATGCTGGGACAGACCAAGGGTCCATCAAGCCCAGAATCCTGTTTCCAACAGAGGCCAAAAACCAAGCCACAAGAACCTGGCAATTACCCAAACACTAAGAAGAACCCATGCTACTGATGCAATTAATAGCAGTGGCTATTCCCTAAGTATAATTGATTAATAGCCATTAATGGACTTCTCCTCCAAGAACTTATCCAAACCTTTTTTAAACCCAGCTACACTAACTGCACTAACTACCTTCTCTGGCAACAAATTCCAGAGCTTTATTGTGCGTTGAGTGAAAGAATTTTCTCCGATTAGTCTTAAATGTGTTACTTGCTAACTTCATGGAATGCCCCCTAGTCCTTCTATTATTCGAAAGTAAATAACAGAGTCACATCTACTCGTTCAAGACCTCTCATAATCTTAAAGACCTCTATCATATCCCCCCTCAGCCGTCTCTTCTCCAAGCTGAAAAGCCCTAACCTCTTCAGCCTTTCCTCATAGGGGAGCTGTTCCATCCCCTTTATCATTTTGGTTGCCCTTCTCTGTACCTTCTCCATCACAACAATATCTTTTTTGAGATGCGGCGTCCAGAATTGTACACAGTATTCAAGGTGTGGTCTCACCATGGAGCGATACAGAGGCATTTTGACATTTTCCGTTCTATTAACCATTCCCTTCCTAATAATTCCTAACATTCTATTTGCTTTTTTGACTGCTGCAGCACACTGAGCCGACGATTTTAAAGTATTATCCACTATGATGCCGATCTTTCTCCTGGGTGGTAGCTCCTAACATGGAACCTAACCGTGTAACTACAGCAAGGGTTATTTTTCCCTATGTGCAACACCTTGCACTTGTCCTCTTAAGTAGATAGGGATCCCATATAGCATGAAGTTTCGACAAGATATGTCTCTTAACTGCTGTCGATTTGTGCATTGTACATACTTTACTATCATCCCTTTAAGATGAGTATTTCCTAGCGTGTAGCAGATGGACTCAAAACAAATGGGTATTGTGTGCTCGTGCTAGCAGTTGGAGACGGATCTGACGTCAGCACGGGTACATATACCCCCCACAGGAAGTGTAGCAATTCAGTAATTTCCATCTCCAAAGCAGTTTGGAGCTACTCCATGCTCGCTGAGCGTGTATCCAAATTCTAACGACTAAATTACTGGAAGAAACCTATTGAAGTCAAGCCCCGCACTCCTGCGGTGATACCTGGAGGTCACTCACCCAGTTGAGTTTCCCGAACGGACTTCCGTGGTCCTTCGGAGGTAAGAGCCTCGGTCCGGTGGCCGGTTTGTGGCAGGGACCTAGCCCCCGAGTGAGAAGGGCTCGGGCGCGGCTTGGCCCCCGAGTGAGAAGGGCTCGGGCGCGGCTTGGCCCCAGAGCGAGACGAGTTCGGGAGCGGCCTAGAGTCAGCGGGCGCACTTCCTTATGCGCGGCGGTTGAAGGTACTCTCCCCCCGCAGCCGGAGACCGCCCGGGTCACAGCCGGGAAGCGCCGAAGACAAGGTAAGGCGCATATCTTTACTTGGTCTCCGAGGAAGTGTGGATAACTGGGCCTGCCTATGAGGCAGCACGCCAAGGAGGTCGCCATTCTGCCTGCCTACTCTCCTTCGCCGATAGGCACTTGTTATTAGCACACGCGATAGGCACTTGTTATTGGCACACGCGATAGGCGCTTGTTATTGGCGCACGCGATAGGCGCTTGTTATTGGCGCACGCGATAGGCGCTTGTTATTGGCGCACGCGATAAGCACTTGTTTTGCACGTTATTCGCACATTTGTAAGTCGCCCGTGGATAGGCGCACATTGCTAAGACGCCCGTGGATAGGCGCACATTCATAACACGCCCGTTCTAGGCACATGCTGTTAAGCGCACATCATTGGGGCGATACCGAATTTCAGGCGAATGGAGCATAAGAGAGCCCATGCGGCCGCAGAGCCGGCACCTCCAGAATCGAGCATGAAAGCTCTAAGCCTCTGCTCAGCATGCAACCTCAGAGCTACACAGGGCGAGGAGGCAGACTCACTATGTGCCCAATGTGAGGAGGCCATGGGAGTTCCAGCACAGGACCGGCCCCAGCCCAGCGCCGTTCCGGCTGATCCGGTCCCTGGACCCTCATAGAAACATAGAAATGATGGCAGAAGAAGACCAAATGGCCCATCCAGTCTGCCCAGCAAGCTTCACGCATTTTTTTCTCTCATACTTATCTGTTTCTCTTAGCTCTTGGTTCTATTTCCCTTGCACCCCCACCATTAATGTAGAGAGCGGTGATGGAGCTGCATCCAAGTGAAATATCTAGCTTGATTAGTTAGAGGTAGTAGGGGTAGTAACCGCCACAATAAGCAAGCTACACCCATGCTTATTTGTTTTTACCCAGATTATGTTATACAGCCCTTATAAAAAAATTATTACTTACCTGCTAATTTTCGTTCCTGTAGTACCATGGATCAGTCCAGACCGTGGGTTATGTCCCCAATCCAGCAGATGGAGTCAGCCCAAAGCTTCGAGGGGGCGTCACCATAAGTACTACTACCCCCTCTGCAGGAGTTCAGTATCGAGAATATCAAAGCCCGAGTAAACAGAAAACCCCTGAATTGGATCAAGTTTAAACAAGACGGCAACAATGAGCCGCTGAATTTAGAACAGAGAGAACTGTACCATCCCACCAACGGATGGGAGGTCCCAACTCGTGTCGACCCCCAAGAAAAACAGTCACAGACAGTGAAACGGGGAACACGTGAAAGAACATAGTAGGCGAAGAAGAAGAAGACACTACCATATAACAGCTGAGTCAAATCAGCCGCCGAAGGCAGCCGAGCAGGAGTAGAACCCAAATGCGGTGGGCGTCTGGACTGATCCATGGTACTACAGGAACGAAAATTAGCAGGTAAGTAATAATTTTCTTTTCCCTGTACGTACCTGGATCAGTCCAGACTGTGGGATGTACCCAAGCTTCCCTAACCCGGGTGGGATTCTGCGAGGCCTGCTCGTAGAACCTGTTCGCCAAAGTGTCCATGGACGGACGAGGCGAGGTGTAGCCTGTAGTGTCTCGAGAACGTGTGTAACGATTTCCAGGTGGCCGCTCTACAGATTTCTTGCGAAGATACCGATCGACTCTCCGCCCAGGAGGCCGCCTGAGAGCGTGTAGAATGCGCCACAATACCGGGTGGAGGAGTCCGCCCCATCCCGATGTAGGAAGCGGCAATGCCGGCCTTCAGCCATCTGGCAATAGTCGTCTTCGAGGCCTGGGATCCCTTCCGGGGACCAGACCAAAGGACGAAGAGATGGTCAGAAGTCCGAAAGTCATTCGTAGCCTCCAGGTAGACCCGCAGAGTGCGCTTGACGTCGAGGAGACGAAGAGTCCGCGGCTCAGACGAAGAGAAAGAAGGCAATTCCACCGTCTGATTCACATGGAAGGCGGACACCACCTTCGGGAGGAAGGAAGGCACCGTACGAAGTGAAACGCCCGAATCGGAGAACCGGAGATAAGGTTCTCGGCAGGACAGAGCCTGCAGCTCCGAAATACGCCGAGCGGAGCATATAGCCACCAGGAACACCGCCTTGAGAGTGAGGTCCTTGATCGTCGCACTCCTCAGTGGTTCAAAAGGAGGTCCCGACATGGAACGTAGTACCAGATTGAGGCTCCAAGAGGGACAAGGATCCCGCACTGGGGGCCGCAAGTGCTTGACACCCTTGAGAAAACGGCCGATGTCCGGGTGCTGTAACAGAGATCCTCCTCCCCGCAGGAGGGAGCCAAGAGCGGCCACTTGAACCCGAAGTGAGTTGTAAGCGAGCCCCTTTTCCACTCCCGCCTGTAGGAACTGGAGAATCTGCGGGACAGACGCCTCCGTGGGTCTTGTGTTCCGGTCGGTACACCACAGTTCGAACACCTTCCAGACTCGCACATAGGCCACCGACGTCGAAGTCTTCCGAGACCGCAGCAGCGTTGACACTACCGCCTCCGGGTACCCCCGTCGGCGGAGGCGGCGCCTCTCAAAAGCCAGGCCGCAAGACAGAAGAGTTCTGCCTGGTCGAAAAATACCGGTCCCTGGTGTAGGAGGCGGGGAAGATGTCCCAGCCGGATGGGTCCGTCGATTACCAGATGGAGGAGATCCGCAAACCAAGGTCGTCTTGGCCACTCTGGCGCGACGAAGATCACAGGCCCCTGATGAACCTCTACCCGTCGGAGTAGTCTTCTCACCAACGGCCAAGGGGGAAACGCGTAGAGGAGCAGATCGGCCGGCCACGGGAGCGCGAGAGCATCTACGCCCTCCGCCCCCCGTTCCCTCCGGCGACTGAAGAAGCGAGGCGCCTTGGTGTTCTGGGCGGACGCCATGAGATCCAGGTGGGGGGAGCCCCACCGCCGGACGAGCAGCTGCATGGCCGTGTCGGAGAGAGACCACTTGCCGGGGTCCAGCCGCTGGCGACTGAGGAAGTCCGCCTGGACGTTGTCCACGCCCGCGATGTGCGAGGCCGCCAGGCGGCGCAGATGCCGTTCCGCCCACTGCATCAGCATCACTGCCTCGAGCGCGACCTGCGGACTGCGAGTGCCGCCCTGACGGTTGATGTAGGCTACCGTAGTCGCGTTGTCCGATAAGATTCTGACTTCCCGATTTCGAAAGAGTGGCAGGAAATGGAGAAGCGCCAATCTGACCGCTCTGGTCTCCAGACGATTGATGGACCACTTTGATTCCTCCGCGGACCACGTCCCCTGCGTGGCGCTTCGGTCGCAGACGGCTCCCCAGCCTACGAGACTGGCGTCGGTGGTCACCACCACCCAATTTGGTAGGTCGAGGGACACGCCGCGAGCCAGATTCTCCGGGACCATCCACCAGGCCAAGCTGTTTCTGGCAAACTGGGGCAGCGGAAGTATCACTTGGTAGTCCTGCGAGAGTGGTTTCCAACGGGATAGAAGTGCTCTTTGTAGAGGACGGAGGTGCGCAAATGCCCAAGGCACCATGTCGATGGTGGAGCCCATCACCCCCAGGAGCTGAAGATAGTCCCAGGAGGAGGGAGCCGGTAATGCAGAGAATTGCTGTATGTGTTCCCGTAGGGCGTGCGCCTTGTCCTGCCGTAGAAAAACCGCGCCCAGACGGGTGTCGAAGGTCGCCCCCAAGAAATCCAAGCGCTGCGAGGGCACGAGGGAGCTCTTGGAGAAGTTCACCACCCATCCCAGGGACTGCAGAAACTGTATCACCCTGGCTACTGCCGCCTGTCCCTGTGGAAAAGACTTCGCTCATATGAGCCAATCGTCCAAGTAAGGATGTACTAGAATCCCTTCCTTCCGGAGGGCAGCCGCCACGACTACCATGATCTTGGTAAAGGTGCGCGGGGCCGTTGCTAATCCGAACGGAAGCGCCACAAACTGGAAATGCTGATCCAGGATCTTGAACCGTAGCAGACAATGATGCTCCTGGCGAATGGGAATGTGAAGGTAGGCCTCCGTCAGGTCCAAGGAGGCCAGAAACTCCCCTCGATGTACCGCCGCGATCACCGAACGTAGCGTTTCCATGCGGAACCGGACCACCCGAAGGGATCTGTTGACTTCCTTCAAGTCCAGGATGGGGCGGAAGGAACCGTCTTTCTTCGGTACGACGAAATAGATGGAATAATGGCCCGAGCCCACCTCTCCGGAGGGTACGGGCGTAATGGCGCCTATCTCCCACAGTCTGTCCAGGGTCAGCTGCACCGCCCTTCGCTTGATGGCCGAGCCGCAGGGAGAGAAGATGAACCGTCCCTTCGGGGGGCGGACAAATTCCAACGCGTAGCCGTGTCCTATGGTGTCCAAAACCCACTGATCCGAGGTGATCCGTGCCCACTCCTCGTAAAAGAACGCCAGCCGTCCCACGATCTTGGGAACGGCGGAGTGGGCGAGCTGAACATCATTGAGAGGATTTGGGCGAGGGTTGCCCCGCCGTGGAAGCGGCCCGCGCTGGGCGGCGCCCGCGAAAGGAACGGGACCAGGGCTGCGCCCTGGAGGGAGGAGGCCGGGATACCGCCGGCCTGTAACTCCTGTAGCGTCTTTGCGCCCTGGCTCTGGTCCGGGAGGACGAGAGCGCCCTGGTGGAGCGATATCTGTCTTCCGGCAGGCGATGGACCGCGTTTTCCCCCAGCGACTTGATTATCTGGTCCAGCTCCTCTCCGAACAGGAACTTACCCCTGAAAGGCAGGGAACCCAGGCTCGACTTGGAGGACGTGTCCGCCGCCCAGTTGCGGAGCCATAGGAGACGACGCGCCGCCACTACCGAGGCCATGGAGCGGGCGAGGACCCTGAATAGATCGTAGGAGGCATCAGCCCCGTATGCCACTGCGGCTTCGAGTCGATCCGCCTGAGCGGCCTCCTCGGGTGGCAACACCTGAGAAGTGAGCAGTAGCTGCACCCAGAGAAGACTAGCCCGCTGGGCAAGAGAGCTACACATCGCCGCCCGCAGTCCCACTGCGGAGACCTCGAAGACCCGCTTGAGGAATACTTCCAACTTGCGATCCTGCGTATCCCGCAGCGCCGCTCCACCCGTCACCGGAATGGTCGTCCTCTTCGTGACCGCCGTCACTGCGGAGTCCACCCTGGGTACCTTGATGAGATCCAGAAAATCTTCCGGCAGCGGGTACAGTCTCTCCATGGCTCTGCTGCCCTTTAGCGCAGCTTCCGGGGAATCCCATTCCCTAGTAAGAAGTTGCAGGAACGACTCGTGGATGGGAAACGCCCGCGCCCGCGGGCGCAGCGCCGCCAGGACCGGGTCCCCCTTCTTCGAAGAAGTAACGACAGCGGGCGCGACGGGAGCTGGCGGGTCCGGCGGGGGATCGAGGTCCAACCCCGGAATGATTTGTGGGATTAGGTCATCCAGCTCTTCCCGCTGGAAGAGGCGCAGCGTGCGTGGATCCTCTCCCTCTGAAGTAGCATCCCCTTGTCCCGAAACGGCAGGGTCCGATCCCGGGGAAACTGGGTCCGAGCCAGCCCCCCCCAAACCCACAGGGAGCCGGACGTGTGCGGGGAGCTGTGGGGCCCCCCACGCCCCCCGGAGGGGGGGGGCCGAGGAGAGGGACGAAGGTCGCGGTAGTTTGGGGGGCGGAGGCCCCGTGGGAGCTGCCAGCTCCTGCAGGTACGCTGTGTGCATCAGACGAATAAATTCTGGGGAGAACCCCGGCCTACGCGGGGGAATCTCCGCGGGGGGGGGGGTCCCGGAGGGCCCTGCTCCTGTGAGTCCAGCTCCGGATCTTCCTCCGGCAGCAAGTTCGGGGGAGAGTCCCCTGAAGCCTCCCCATCCCCCAGCGCTGTCCGATCTCCCTCGCGGCGCAGCGCGTGCAAAATGGCCGCCGTTCCCGCCAGGAATGGGGGAGGGGCCGGCCCACGGTGCCCGGGCAAGGCTAGCACCGCTGGAAAACGAGTGCGGGGCCCGGACGTGCCTTCCCCCCCTGGGAGGCACCTAGCACAGATGCCCTCCCTGGAAATGTGCGAACCGGGCTCGCCGCAGGCCGAGCAACGCAACGGCCGCGGCATAGCAGGCGCTCAGAAAAACCACCCCCGGCAGCTAAAATCACTCGGTGAGCCTCGGGGCAGAAGGGGGGGGGGGCCGCAAAACGGCGCGCCGCTGCGGGGGGGCCCGGACGGCCTGCACAACCCGCCGAGAAAAACAAGCGGCGCCGCGGGGGGGCCTGTCCTGGCCTCGCAACCCGCTGAGATCACTCACCCTGCTCCCTGCAGCCCACGAGGCGCGTGCAAGATGGCCGCGGGAGCGAGGGAAATCGCTGGCAGGCCGGGCACACCGGCAGTCTCAATCAGCAAGCTGAAAAATAAAACTACAGCCCAGCAAACCAAGAGAAAAAAAAAAACGACTTACCCCGGCAAGAACACAGGCTCGCGCTGAGGAAACAAAGGAGACAGAGAGCCAGCACAAGGAAGGAGCCCCGCCTCCCCAATTAATCAATTAACTATCTTTTTTTTTTTTTTTTTAAAGTACAACTTGATCCAAGACAAAACAGAGACAGAGAAGAAAGTTCCAACCAAGGGAAAACAGGATAGGTTACAGGAAATCGGGAGCAAGCCCAGATTCCCCTACTCGCATCTGCTGGAGTCAGAAGATACTGAACTCCTGCAGAGGGGGTAGTAGTACTTATGGTGACGCCCCCTCGAAGCTTTGGGCTGACTCCATCTGCTGGATTGGGGACATAACCTACGGTCTGGACTGATCCAGGTACGTACAGGGAATGGTTGTTTATCTTCTCCCCTGCCGTTGAAGCAGGGAGCTATGCTGGATATGCCTCGAAAGTGAAGTATCAGGCACATTTGGTTTGGGGTAGTAACCGCCGTAACAAGCCAGCTACTCCCCGCTTTGTGAGTGTGAATCCTTTTTCCTTCTCCCCTGCCGTTGAAGTTATGCTGGATATGCGTGAAGTATCAGTTTTTCTTTTCCCCTGCCGTTGAAGCAGAGAGCTATGCTGGAAATTCGTGATGTATCAGTCTTTCTCCCAATGCCGTTGAAGCAGAGAGCCATGCTGGATATGCGTCGAGAGTGAAGTATCAGGTACATTTGGTTTGGGGTAGTAACCGCCGTAACAAGCCAGCTACTCCCTGCTTTGTGGGTGCGAACCCTTTTTTCTTCTCCCCTGCCGTTGAAGCAGAGAGCTCTGCTGGATGTGTGAAGTAACAGTTTTTCTTCTCCCCTGCCGTTGAAGCAGAGAACTATGCTGGATATGCATTGAAAGTGAAGTATAAGAATGGAGTGATCAAGCTAGTTGAAAGGTATCAGGATTAGAGGAAGGTGGAGGTAGTAATTTGGTTATTTGGTTTGGGGTAGTAACCGCCGTAACAAGCCAGCTACTCCCTGCTTTGTGGGTGCGAACCCTTTTTTTCTTCTCCCCTGCCGTTGAAGCAGAGAGCTCTGTTGGATGTGTGAAGTAACAGTTTTTCTTCTCCCCTGCCGTTGAAGCAGAGAACTATGCTGGATATGCATTGAAAGTGAAGTATAAGAATGGAGTGATCAAGCTAGTTGAAAGGTATCAGGATTAGAGGAAGGTGGAGGTAGTAATTTGGTTATTTGGTTTGGGGTAGTAACCGCCGTAACAAGCCAGCTACTCCCGTCTTTGTGAGTGCAAATCCTTTTTTCCACATTTCCTCTTGCTGTTGAAGCTTAGAGTGATGTTGGAGTCACAGTAACCATGTGTATGTTTATTGAATAAGGGTATTGTCTCCAGGCAGTAGCCATCATTCTGGCGAGTCACCTACTCTTCATTGGCGGCCTCTTGACTTTATGGATCCACAGTGTTTATCCCACGCCCCTTTGAAGTCCTTCACAGTTCTGGTCTTCACCACTTCCTCCGGAAGGGCATTCCAGGCATCCACCACCCTCTCCGTGAAGAAATACTTCCTGACATTGGTTCTGAATCTTCCTCCCTGGAGCTTCAAATCGTGACCCCTGGTTCTGCTGATTTTTCTTATGGTAAAGGTTTGTCGTTGCCTTTGGATCATTAAAACCTTTCAAGTATCTGAAAGTCTGTATCATATCACCTCTGCTCCTCCTTTCCTCCAGGGTGTACATATTTAGATTCTTCAATCTCTCCTCGTACGTCATCCGATGAAGATCCTCCACCTTCCTGGTCGCCCTTCTCTGTACCGCTTCCATCTTGTCTTTGTCTTTTTGTAGATACGGTCTCCAGAACTGAACACAGTACTCCAGGTGAGGCCTCACCAAGGACCTGTACAAGGGAATAATCACTTCCCTTTTCTTACTCGATATTCCTCTCTCTATGCAGCCCAGCATTCTTCTGGCTTTTGCTATCGCCTTGTCGCATTGTTTCGCAGACTTCATATCATTAGACACTATCACCCCAAGGTCCCTCTCCTGCTCCGTGCACATCAGCCTTTCCCCCCCCCCCATCGAATACAGTTCATTCGGATTTCCACTCCCCATATGCATGACTTTGCACTTCTTGGCATTGAATCTCAGCTGCCATATCTTCGACCACTCTTCCAGTTTCCTTAGATCCCGTCTCATTCTCTCCACTCCTTCCGGCGTGTCCACTCTGGACGAGGCGTGTCCCTCGAGACCTAGGCGCAGCCACTCACCACCCGACAGCCCTGCTTATGGGGATTCGGATTGCTCCCAGGTAAGTGAGGAACCCCCCGAGGAGGGTGAACTTCCCTCTGTGACGGAGCCATATCGGACCATGAGGCGCTTCTTTCAGAGAGAAGATCTTTCAGGCCTGGTCTCGCAATGCCTATCGGAGCTGGCCATTCTGGGCCAGGATACCCCAGGGGACCCTAAAATGAACCCCCTGTTAGAGGGCCTGTGCCAACCGGCTCACCATTTTCCCCTCCTACAGGCAGCCCAGCAGCTAATCGATCTGGAATGGAAGGCACCGGAGGCCTCATTTAAAGGGGGTCGGGCCTTGGCAGGCATGTACCCTCTGGATCCGGCGTCCAAGGAGATGTTGGCGTGCCCCAGGGTAGACGCCATAGTTAACGCAATAGTGAAACAAACCACCATTCCGGTTGAGGGGGGAGCGGCCCTCAAGGATTCGCATGACCGACGCATGGACACCATTCTGAAACAAGCTTTTGAGGTAGCAGCCATGTCCTTACGAATCGCGACCTGCTGCACCGTGGTGACGCGCTCCTGTTTATCACAGGCGAGAAACAACGCCCAGGGAGCAGACATGGAATCAGCTCTCGCATTTCTCACTGACGCAGCCTCCGACCTCGTCCATACGGCAGCCGAGTCTCCTCTTCAGTGGCAGCCAGGAGGCAGCTTTGGCTACGCCATTGGGCGGCCGACTCGTCCTCCAAGACACGACTCACAAGAATGCCCTTTAAGGGTTCCCTACTGTTCGGCAGCGATCTCGAGAACTGGGCTACTAGATGGGGTGCCTCTCCATTACCCTGCCTACCAGAAGACAGGGCGAGGAGGAGCCAGCGATCTTTTTCTAGACCATCTAGAGGTAGAAATTCGCAGCGCTTCCACCCTTACAGGACTCTCTATCAAGCACCTCGTTTCCAGGCCAGGAACCAGTCCTTTCGGACTAAGCATAAGAAGAAGAGAACCGGCTCAGGTTCCGGCCCCAGCCGCAACCCACAATGACAATCAGCCAACCCATCCGGGGGTAGCAGCCATATGGGGCAGGCTAACCCTCTTCTACAGCAGGTGGGTCGAGATTACTTCGGACCAGTGGGTCCTCGCCATCATCCGGGAAGGATATTATCTGGATTTCTTTCGGCTTCTGCCGAACAAGTTTGTGGAATCTCCTTGTTCACCACTCAAGGCAGCGGCACTAGAAGTGACCTTACAGAGGCTCCTGGCCCTAACAGCCATAATCCCAGTACCTGCGGAAGAGGTAAATTCTGGGCATTATTCCATTTATTTCATAGTACCCAAGAAGGAGGGCACTTTCAGGCCCATCCTGGACCTCAAGTCAGTCAACCGACACCTACGGGTCCCCAGCTTTCGCATGGAAACTCTACGGTCGGTCAAGAATTCAGTACAGCCAGGGGAGTTTCTCACCTCCCTAGATCTGTCGGAAGCCTACCTGCATATCCCAATCCATCGGGATCACCAGCGCTATTTACGCTTCAAAGTCCTGAATCAGCACTTCCAGTTCCGGCCCACAGCTCAAGATTACCTACAGGTCCTCGGCCTCATGGCATCCACTCTGGAGGTGGTGCCATGGGCGCGGGCTCATATGAGACCGTTGCAATGTGCCCTTCTATCTCACTGGAGCCCACGATCACAGAACTACACCGTACGCCTACCTCTACCGGCCGGAGTGCGGTATCAGCTATGGTGGTGGTTGCAGCCTGGCCACACGAGCCGGGGGTCAAGAATGTCCTCCCCAACCTGGATTCTGTTTACCACAGATGCCAGCCTGAACGGATGGGGAGCACACTGCGAGGAACTCACCGCCCAAGGGCGGTGGACCAGAGAAGAGTCGAGGTGGAACATCAACCGACTAGAGGCACGGGCAGTCAGGCTAGCGTGCCTGCGATTTGCCCACAGACTGCGCGACAGAGCGGTCAGAGTGATGTCAGACAATGCCACCACGGTGGCTTACATCAATCATCAGGGCGGCACCAGAAGCCAACAAGTGTCCCTAGAAATAACTCCCCTGATGATTTGGGCAGAAGCAAATCTCCAGGACATCTCCGCCGTCCACATTGCCGGGAAGGACAACACGACGGCGGACTTCCTCAGCTGAGAGAGCCTAAACCCAGGGGAGTGGCAGCTGTCACCCACAGCCTTTCAGATAATTGTGGATCAATGGGGGACGCCAGCCATGGACCTCTTGGCAGACAGGTCAAACGCTCAAGTACCCAGATTTTCAGCCGCAGGCGGGATCCTCGGGCTCAGGGGATCGATGCCCTGGTACAGCCGTGGCCTCAGGGGATGCTGCTTATACGCCTTTCCTCCATGGCCCCTGCTGGGCACCATTGTACACAGGATTCAGCGACACAGAGGCCTTGTTCTTCTAGTGGCCCCGGATGGCCAAGAAGACCCTAGTACGCAGACATGAGAAGACTACTGGCAGGGAACCCTCTACCTCTGCCTCCACACAGGGACCTGCTGCGGCAAGGTCCCATCCTCCACGAGGATCCGGCTCAATTCTCTCTTACGGTCTGGTCATTGAGAGGGCTCGACTAAAGAAACGGGGATACTCGGAGCCGGTTATAGATACACTCCTCCGAGCACGCAAGTTCTCCACATCCCTAACATATATCAGGATCTGGAGAGTTTTTGAAGCCTGGTGCGACTCTCACGGCACCAATTCACATACCACGAAGATTCCTATCATTTTGGACTTCCTACAGGATGGACTTCAGAAGGGTCTGTCCCTCAGCTCCATCAAGGTTCAGGTACCAGCGCTGTCTTGCTACGGTCCCAGGAGTGACGGCAACTCCATTGCCAAACACCCAGACGTCTCACGTTTCCTGAAAGGAGTCAAACACATTCGCCCGCCACTGAAGTGGCCAGTGCCCTTGTGGAATCTCAACCTAGTATTGGAATTTTTGGTGGGATCAGCCTTCAGGCCCCTTCGAGGCCTGTCCCTCCATTTGCTAACCTTGAAGATGGTGTTCTTGCTGGCTGTGTGTTCAGCACGCCGCATCTCAGAGCTACAAGCACTATCCTGTCGTGATCCATTTCTCAGAATCATTCTCGAGGCTATCCATCTTCGCACAGGGCCATCCTTTTTACCCAAGGTGGTCTCACACTTTCACCTCAACCAGACCATATCCTTGCCTACCACGGAAGGTTTGAAGAAGTCGGAGGAAGGTCGAATGCTACGCCATCTCGACATCGGCAGACTGCTGTCCAGATATCTGGAAATGTCAGAAGCAGTACGAAAGACTGACCATCTGTTCGTCCTTCACAGCGGGAAGAAACAAGGAGAAGCGGCCTCTCTGCCCACCATCGCCCGCTGGATTAAAGAAGTCATCAGAGCGGCCTACGTGGAGGCCGGGAAGTCACCGCCTCTACAAGACAAGGCTCATTCTACCAGAGCCCAAGCAGCATCTTGGGCGGAATCTAGGATGCTGTCGCCTGCAGAAATATGTAAAGCGGCGACGTGGTCCTCCCTCCACACCTTCTCCAGGTTCTACCGTCTGGATGTCCAGGCCAGGGAGGACACAGCATTCGCGAGGGCAGTTTTACACGGTCCTCAGGCAGCCTCCCGCCCAGTCCGGGAGTAAAGCTTTTGTACATCCCATTTGTTCTGAGTCCATCTGGCTACACGACAGGAAATGTTGAGATTACTTACCTGATAATCTCGTTTTCCTTAGTGTAGACAGATGGACTCAGCATCCCACCCAGCTGCCTGTATACATTGGTTTCACCGATTCAAGGTAAGCCTTATCACTTCTTACATGAGTGCGTCCACTCTACCAGGTGTCGACGCCTTCCGGTTGGGAATGCTGGCGGTCTCCAGCTACTATCAATCGGTCAGGGGAATCCTGTTTTCACTATTTCATTGAGCGTCAGTACACATATATCCATAACAGCTTTTGCAAGGAAGATTACTGAAGAGCCTCACTTCCTGTGGGGGTATATGTACCCGTGCTGACGTCAGATCCGTCTCCAACTGCTAGCACGAGCACACTATACCCATTTGTTCTGAGTCCATCTGTCTACACTAAGGAAAACGAGATTATCAGGTAAGTAATCTCAACATTGGATAAGTTCTTGGAGGAGAAGTCCATTACCTGCTATTAATCAAGTTGACTTAGAGAATAGTGTCTGCTCTTATTGGCATCAGTAGCATGGGATAGACTTAGTTTCTGGGTACTTGCCAGGTTCTTATGGCCTGGATTAGCCACTGTTGGAAACAGGATGCTGGGCTTGATGGACCCTTGGGTCTGACCCACTATAGCATGTTCTTATCCTATCCCAAGGGGATGGCTATCCCAGCTACCTCAAAGGGAGTGGCTGTATATGAATTGTACAACCCCCTATTTACTAAATTCACTGTCTCTAGCTAAAGAATTAAGCCAGGGCGTTAATGGCAATAAGTCTGATGGGTCCATTATAACTGTCAAAGTTTCTTACATTCTTTTCCCTGTACGTACCTGGATCAGTCCAGACAGTGGGTTATGTCCCCAATCCAGCAGATGGAGTCAGCACAAGTTTTGAGGGGGCGTAACCATATATACTACTACCCCCTCTGCAGGAGTTCAGTATCTTCTGACTCCAGCAGATGCGAGTAGGGGAATCAGGCTTCCCCTCCTTTTCCTTTTTCTTCACTTTCTTGCTTGATTATGGCTTGTTGTTGGCTTTTTCTGTGGATCAAGCTTGTATCAAGTTTGTATTAAGTGTAAAAAAAAAAAAAAAAAGTAAGGCAGAGTTCTTTCAACTTCTGGGGAGTGGCTTATCTTCCTTGTCTCTTCTCTGCGGCCTTGCTGTTTATTTCTCGTTGCAGCCAGGGGTAAGTTTATTTTTCCTTTGTAGTTTTTTCCTTCACAGCTCAGCCCCCGGTGCCCGCGAAAGCCGGTGGAGCCGGCCTCTTCGCTCTTTACTCCCTCGCCCGCAGCCATTTTACAGCTCCTCATGGGCTGCTGAGCCATTTAGGGAAAGATGTCTGGGGCGGGTCGTGTGGCCGGGAAGGCCCCCCCGTGGCACCCTCCTCTATTTTCGGACAGCGGGCAGTGCGGGCCGACCGGGCCCCCCCGCAGCGGCGCTTTTGTGCGCGTGGCCCCCCCCCCCCCCCCCCCCGTGGCTTTTTCTTTTCTCCTACAGCGATCCCGATGCCGCGGCCGTCCCGCTGTTCGGCCTGCGGAGACCCGGGGTCCCTGACTTCCCGGGAGGGCATCTGTGCACGATGCCTTCCCGGGGGGGAAGGTACCTCACAGTCCCTGACTGATTTCTCTTTTTTGCCCGGGCGGCGCGGGCCGGCCACTCCGCCATTTTTGGCGGGAACGGCGGCCATTTTACATTCTGAGCGCCCTGAGGTGCAGGCCACGAGGGAGAATGGCTCTCTGGAGGACTCTACCAGCGGGGGTGTTCCCCCGATTTTGGTGCAGGAACCAAGCACCCAGAGCCAGGGAGCAGGAACCACGCCACCCCCGAAGCGCACCCGAGCAGGCCGGGGTTCTCTCCGGAGTTTATCCTGCTCATGCATACCGCTTATCTGCAGGGGCTGGAAGCACCTGTGGGACCCCCCCCCCCCCCCCTCCTAAGATCCCTCGGATGTCGCCCTCAACGCCGGCCCCCCCCCGACCCTCCGGGAGTGGGGGCCTCCCGCCTTCCTACCCGGGTCCGATCCATGCCCGCGGCAGTGGGGCGGTGCCAGACCCAGCGGGACATGGACTTGACCTCCTGGACGGGGGACAAGGGGACAGCACGCAGGAGGGGGATGATCCGCGTATCCTACGCCTCTTCCAGAGGGAAGAGCTGGACGACCTCATCCCGCAGATCATCCAAGAATTAGATTTGGACCCGCCACCAGACCCGCCTGCCCCAGTAGCTCCCGCTGTCGTCACTTCTTCAAGGAAGGGAGATCCTGTCCTGGCGGCACTCCGGCCGAGGGCTCGGGCTTTTCCCATTCATGACTCGTTTTTACAACTTCTCACCAGGGAATGGGACACCCCGGAGGCCTCCCTGAAGAGCAGCCGGGCTATGGAAAAGCTGTACCCGCTCCCTGAAGATTTTCTGGACCTCATCAAGGTCCCAAAGGTGGACTCCGCAGTGTCGGCGGTCACGAAGAGGACGACTATCCCAGAGACGGGAGGTGCGGCGTTGCGGGACACACAGGATCGTAAGTTGGAAGTTTTCCTTAAGCGGGTTTTCGAGGTCTCCGCTCTGGGTATGCGGGCGGTGATGTGCAGTTCGCTTGCCCAGCGGGCTAGTCTCCATTGGGTGCAACAACTCCTCACGTCTCAGAACCTGCCGTCCGATGAGGCTGCCCAGGCAGATCGGCTAGAAGCCGCAGTGGCGTATGGGGCGGACGCCTCGTACGACCTTTTTCGGGTCCTCGCAAGATCCATGGTTTCGGTAGTGGCAGCACGACGACTACTGTGGCTACGCAATTGGGCGGCTGATACGTCCTCTAAGTCGAGTCTGGGCTCTCTCCCCTTCAGGGGCAAGTTCCTCCTCGGGGAGGATTTGGACCAGATCATCAAGTCCCTGGGGGAGAACGCTGTTCATCGGCTGCCGGAGGATAGGTTTCGACCATCCAGAGCGTTTTCTTCTTCTCGGACCAGAGCCAGAGCGCAACGGCGCTACAGGGGATACAGACAGGCGGGCTCCCGGTCATCCGCCCCCAGGTCTCAGCCCTGGTCGCGCTCCTTTTGCGGGCGTCGGCCCGCACGCACTACTCCCGGAACCGGGAACCCCTATACCAAGTCTTCACAATGATGCCAGTCTCGCCCACTCCCCTGGACCGACTAACGTATTTGTACGCGGAGTGGGCACGGATCACCTCGGACCAGTGGGTCCTGGATACCATAAAACACGGCTACGCATTGGAATTTGTCCGCCCCCCGCAGGGAAGGTTCATCTTTTCCCCCTGTGGCTCGGACCTCAAGAGAGGAGCGGTGCAGCTGATTCTGGACAGACTCCGGGAGATAGGCGCTATTGCGCCCGTGCCCTTCGGAGAGGTGGGCTCGGGCCACTATTCCATCTATTTCGTCGTACCAAAGAAGGACGGTTCCTTCCGGCCTATCCTAGACCTCAAGGAAGTCAACAAATCCCTTCGAGTCGTTCGGTTCCGCATGGAAACGCTCCGGTCAGTGATGGCGGCGGTGCATCGGGGGGAGTTCCTCGCCTCCCTGGACTTAACGGAGGCCTACCTGCACATTCCCATCCGCCCGGACCACCACCGTTTCCTTCGTTTCAAAATTCTGGACCAGCATTTTCAGTTCACGGCTCTCCCGTTCGGATTGGTGACGGCGCCGCGCACCTTCATCAAGATCATGGTAGTCGTGGCGGCAGCTCTCCGGAAGGAGGGCATCCTGGTTCATCCTTATCTGGACGATTGGCTCCTCCGGGCGAAGTCATTCGATCATGGACGCTCAGCGGTGACTCGAGTAGTACGGTTTCTACATTCCCTGGGATGGGTAGTGAACTTCTCCAAGAGCTCCCTCATGCCCTCGCAACGCTTGGGTTTTTTTTTGGGGGTGACCTTCGACACCCTACTGGGCAAAGTTTTTCTGCGCCAGGACAAAGCTCAATCCTTGCGGGATCACACACGACGGTTCTCTGCGTTACCAGAGCCCACCTCCTGGGACTACCTGCAACTCCTGGGAGTGATGGGGTCCACCATCGACCTTGTACCTTGGGCTTTCGCGCACCTCAGGACCTTACAGTGGGCGCTCCTCTCCCGTTGGAAACCAGTATCGCAGGACCTACCAGATGATTCTCCCGCTCCCGCAGAATGCCAGGGACAGTCTGGGCTGGTGGTTGGATCCGCCGAACCTGGCCCGTGGCGTGTCCCTCGATCTGCCAAATTGGGTGGTGGTGACCACCCATGCCAGTCTAGCAGGCTGGGGTGCGGTCTGCGATCGAAGCGCCACGCAGGGGACGTGGTCCACGGTGGAGGCGAAGTGGTCAATCAACCGTCTGGAAACCAGAGCAGTCCGGCTAGCTCTGCGACATTTCCTCCCGCTTCTTCGGAACCGGGAAGTCAGAATCCTATTGGACAACGCTACCACCGTGGCCTACATCAACCGACAAGGAGGCACGCGCAGCCCGCAGGTCGCGCCCGAGGCGGCGCTGCGGATGCAATGGGCGGAGCGTCATCTCGTCCGGCTAGCAGCCTCGCACATCGCCGGTGTGGACAACGTCCAGGCGGACTTCCTCAGTCGTCAACTGCTGGACCCCGGAGAGTGGTCTCTCTCCGACAAAGCGATGCAACTTCTCATCCATCGGTGGGGGGCCCCCCACTTGGATCTGATGGCGTCCGCTCTCAACGCCAAGGCTCCACGCTTCTTCAGTCGCCGGAGAGAGCGCGGCGCGGAGGGAGTGGATGCCCTGGTCCTCCCGTGGCCGCCACATCTTCTGCTCTACGCTTTTCCACCATGGCCCCTGCTCCGCAGAATAGAAAGCCATCAGGGGACCGTGGTTTTCGTCGCCCCAGAATGGCCCAGGCGACCCTGGTTTGTGGACCTGCTACAGCTGGTGATCGACGGGCCAATCAGGCTGGGGCACCTCCCCCAGCTCCTACATCAGGGCCCGGTATTTTTCGAGCAGGCAGAACTCTTCTGTCTTGCGGCCTGGCTTTTGAGAGGCGCCGCCTCCGGCGTCGGGGCTACCCGGAGGCGGTAGTATCCACGCTATTGCGGGCACGAAAGACATCGACGTCGGCGGCCTATGTTCGAGTTTGGAAGGTGTTCGAGCTGTGGTGTACCAGCCAGGCCACGAGACCTGCTAAGGCTTCTGTACCTCAGATCCTTCAGTTTCTACAGGCAGGGGTGGAAAAAGGGCTCACCTATAATTCACTACGGGTTCAGGTGGCCGCCCTTGGTTCGCTGTTGGGCGATGGGGGCTCTCTTCTACAGTATCCTGACATTGCTCGTTTTTTCAAGGGTGTCAAGCATATGCGTCCTCCGTTACGGGACCCTTGTCCCTCCTGGAGTCTTAACCTTGTGCTTCGCTCCCTGTCGGGACCACCGTTCGAGCTGCTGCGCAGCGCAACGATAAAGGATCTCACTCTCAAGACTGTATTTCTTGTGGCCATCTGTTCCACTAGACGCATCTCGGAGCTGCAGGCTCTGTCGTGTAGAGAGCCCTATCTCCGTTTCTCCGACTCTGGAGTTTCGCTTCGCACCGTTCCCTCCTTCCTTCCGAAGGTGGTTTCTGCATTCCATGTGAACCAGACGGTGGAGTTGCCGTCCTTCTCTTCCTCAGAGCCGAAGTCTCTCCGTCTCTTGAATGTCAAGCGCACTCTGCGCCTCTATCTGGAGGCTACAAATGAGTTCCGGACCTCTGACCATCTCTTCGTACTCTGGGCCGGTCCTAAGAAGGGGTCTCAGGCCTCGAAGACTACCATTGCCAGATGGCTGAAGGCCGGCATCGCTGCTTCCTACATTGGGGTGGGTCGGACTCCCCCCACCCGGAATCGTAGCGCATTCTACACGTTCTCAGGCGGCTTCCTGGGCGGAGGTTCGCTCGGTATCCTCGCAGGAAACTTGTAGGGCAGCCACCTGGAAATCGTTACACACGTTCTCGAGGCACTATCGTCTGCACCTCGCCTCTTCGGTCTCTGGACACTTTGGCGAGCAGGTTCTCCGAGCAGGCCTCGCAGGACCCCACCCGATTTAGGGAAGCTTGGGTACATCCCACTGTCTGGACTGATCCAGGTACGTACAGGGAAAAGAAAATTATTACTTACCTGCTAATTTTCGTTCCTGTAGTACCATGGATCAGTCCAGACGCCCACCGCGTTTGGGTTCTTGATCCTGCTCAGCTCTGCGCTACTTCTTGCTCGCAGTGTTCTGTGTCTTCACAGTTGTTTCTTTTTGCTGTTTTTCACAGCTCCCTACAAGTTGGTAGGATGTTTGCAGTTACTTGTTGCGGTTAAAATTGTTTTCATTATCTGTTTCCACAAACTTGATCCTTTGGGGGTTTCTACTCTGGCTTTGATATACTCGATACTGAACTCCTGCAGAGGGGGTAGTAGTATATATGGTTACGCCCCCTCAAAGCTTGTGCTGACTCCATCTGCTGGATTGGGGACATAACCCACTGTCTGGACTGATCCATGGTACTACAGGAACGAAAATTAGCAGGTAAGTAATAATTTTCTTTTAGATTCTCCTGTTTTTCCGCTTCATAGGAGACATCATCCATACATGATGTCACATTATTTTGGAATGAAATCAACTTCCACCCCCTCCTGTCCTCATACTGTGTCACGAAATCTCCAAACCCCTCTCATCACAAAAGTGGTAACCTCCTGCCACCCTCTGTTGGAGGGTGACATCATTTATAAGCAGCCCCTTATGGTGACCCTTTGTCCTTGAGCTTCTCATTCAAAGGTAAGTGCTTCCTTCTGGTACTTTATAATACACATGTTCAAATACCTAGCAGGCTTCAACATCTCCTTTTTCTCTCTTTTAGAGAGAATTCTTTAGATCTTTAAGTCTCAAGCTGTGTATCATTTTGTAACCGTCTAATTGCAGCTAAATATTAATGTGTCCATTTCTCTCCTTCCTTTCAGAATCCATTACTTATGAATGCAACCATCTACATCCTAAAGCAATGTCACAGATTCCGACTTCCAAGATCTACGTTGCATCCATCTTCTCCATTCACTTACTACTCTTCTGTACACCGACTACTTCTGTTTTCCTGTCCTTGAGCAAAAACTGCACCGAATGTATCAAGCTAATTCGTACTACCACTCAAACTGGATTTCAAGTTGTCTCAACAATCATCCATCAATCTCAACCACCAACTTCCTGTGCCACACTACCTGCTTGTGCCCTGAATACTACTCAAGGCTATCAATCCTTCCATCGATGTTTAGAAACTGGCAAAGTCATCTGTCATACCCCAACAACTCCTAAGTACTACAACATATACCGTGCCTGGCCACCTTCAAAAAAGGCATAAAAACGTGGCTTTTCAGAAAGGCCTATCCGGAAACCAATCAAACCTAGTCACTCCTACCCTTGTTCCTCTCTTGCAGCCCCCAGCCTTAATCCCTCACACCCTGCCAGCCCTTCTAAGGCACCTCCTTATCGCCTTTCCTTTGCCCGCCCTCGTTCTGCTATTTTACAAAATTGCTCATTGTATCCGATGTAATTAATCTATTGCTAGTTGTAACTGCTGTAAATAGTCCCTTCTGTAAATAAGTTCCTCCTATTTCTTATTTTTGACTGTTGTTCCTTACTCTCTTTCACGCTACCTATCTTTCTCTCTCTTCTCCTGTCTCCCTTACCCCCCTCCTTTTTTCTGGCCTGCTCCCATCCCCTGCCCCCTGTTCATTGTAATTTCCTCCTTTAATTGAGTTACTTGTAAACCGGCGTGATGTGCCATACGAACGTCGGTATATTAAAAGTTGTTAAATAAATAAATAAATAAAACAACATCACCCTCACTGCAGGACTACCAAAGAGCTACACTTCAAGTATTGTCCCAGAAGGAAAGGGCATCTTATACTACATCAACTCGACTAAGGTTCTTATGGGAAGTGAAACGACTGTCACAATAACATTCGATGCCTGTGAAGCCATTGATAAACACCCAAATGCACTCCACTGTGGGTCTCAAGCCTGGAAGAATTCCTATGTCTACAACCACAAATACCTCTGCCCATACAACCGTGCAGCTAATCCATCCAGTTGGCTACCATGCGTAGGGGACCTGACACTGTCAGGATGGGCTCTAGTTTGTGATTACACCGGAGGAGGTTACCATGGCTGCCACGGAATAGGACGGCTAACTGTAGTAAATGGTAATACAGTATCTATACAATGGCCTCTAAGAAGTGAAGGATTCCCTTGGCAAGATACTTGGGGATTTGGTATCGACGGAACTGGAAGAGACCCCATGACCTACATTACCATCACTCAGCGGAGAGACAAACCTCGTCCAATTATTCACCAGACTACTGTGGTGGGTTATCAATCCTTCTTCGATGAAATATCTCATGCCACTGATGAACTAAAGAAACATACAATTTCTCAGCAAGTAAAAAACCTGTTTGTCAATTTGGCAGAAAACATAGCTCTCTCTCTTGAAGTCAAGAACTGTTTTGTATGTGAGGAACAGATACAGGAGAGCAATGGCCATGGGAAGCCAAGGAAACATTCCAATCTGATCTTAATACTTTGAATACCACTGTTACCTACAACCGTAAATCTCATCCATATGAATGGGCGCTACAGACTAATGTTATTGGCAGACTATGTATCTCTCGACAACATTCACGCATCTATACCGTGCCTGTTGGAAATTCTCCATGTACAGGGGTTCTTACTGCCAACCTTACCACCCAGACATGGTGGCAGACTGAAAATTCTACCATGCCTACTCCCATCTGGACTGAATCGACTTTGAACAAGACATGGATGGCTGCGGGCGTAACTACTACCATTTTCAATACTCCAGATGGTTATTATTACGTATGTGGACGGAGAGCCTATGAACAATTGCCAGCAAGCTGGTATGGAACTTGCTTCTTGGCTACAATCCGTCCAAGTTTCTTCCTACTTCCCATCACTGCTGGGGAAACCTTAGGAGTTCCAGTATACAGTCCCATGAGACCCAACAAACGTCGAAGCACTCCTAAAGTATCCATAGGAGATTGGAAAGATCAGGAGTGGCCTCCTGAACGAATTGTACAATACTATGGTCCGGCCACCTGGGCTGAGGATGGTTCTTATGGATATAGAACACCTATTTATATGCTGAATCGGATTATAAGACTCCAAGCAGTACTGGAACTCCTGACAAATGATTCTGCCTTGGCTCTCAACATCTTAGCCAAGCAGAACACTAAAATTATAACAGCTGTCTACCAAAATCGATTGGCTTTGGACTACCTCCTAGCTCAGGAAGGTGGTGTATGTGGCAAATTTAATCTTTCTAACTGTTGTTTACAGGTAGATGACAAGAGTAAAGTCATTGAGGAGATTACTGATCGAATGATTCGCCTGGCCCATGTACCAGTGCAGATGTGGACTGGAATCCTTGACTGGACAGGTTCTTTACCCAACTGGCTCACTTCCATTCCTGGCCTTAAAGAACTCCTCTTTCCTCTGATACTTCTTGTTTTCACATGCATTCTACTTCCTATTTGTCTCCCTCTTATTTTTAGATATCTCCGATCCATGATTGAAAATATTGCTGATCGGCGAGCAGCTGCTCACGTCATGATGATTAATAAGTATGTGTCTGTCTCCACATTCCCTTCATCTGACTCTTCTGACTACGACACTAACAATGATTCTGATACTGATTCTGATAAAGAGTACCTAACTACTAATTTATAATTCCATAAACTCTGACCTCTAAGCACTATCATAATGGAGCTAACGTGTTGTTGGGGTAAGTCGGGCTACAAAGGGGGGTGACACCAATAGGGTCCACCCGTCTCAAACCCGTGAAGCAACCAACGACCTAGCAACATATTAGGGCTCACATTCCATGTCACTGGTACTAATTCTCATTTGTCGTTTCAGTTACCCTCCAGATATAAAGTGATACTTCTGCCTTCTCCTCAAAGTTGAAGTATCAAAGGGGGGAATGAAGGGGTTCAATTTCGTGACCCCCCTGAAGTACGAACAACTGAACATCCTCCGACTAATCATGCCAGCAGTGAAACGCACAGCCATCTTGAACGTACTAACATTTGCAACGCAAATGATACGTAATGCGTAGTGACGCAGTAGCGCACTAACCTTTAGCGTAACGTAACGTAACTCCATTTTGGAATAATACTTTGTATTGTATTAATACGAATGCCGATGTAAAATGTCTAACACGTCAATTAAGTGACGAAACAATAGTCTGATCATAAGCTACACCTACTAGAGGACCACGCTAGCTAATGCTTGTTCAGCAGTTTGTAAATTGTTTGTTCAGCAAAACCAGAACGCATGTGTGAAAGATAAGAGTTGTAAAGTGCATAAAAGTTTGCTCCTAAGGGGGCGTGGCATGCAGTTGTACTGAGCCTTTGTCTTAGCTGCATCTTGCTGGCAATAAAAGTCTATCTTTACGGATCAGTTGCCTGGACCTCCTTACTGACTAAAAAGAGACGGTTACAATTTCGGTGGCTCTCCTTTGAATCACCTCTGGAATTGTATATAGTAATCAAGGTGCGGTCTTGACTCAGACCTGGACAGAGCTCACAGGTATTATGACAGGCATTAATACTTATGTACCGCTTTGTCGCAATGACCAGTCACCTTGAAGTTATCAGTTAATGGTCCCCCGCCTATCTTTCCAGTTTGATGACGGCAACTTCCCTTAAAAAATGATTTTGCAGTGAAAGTGTCAAACTTTTTAACCATTCTTCCAATTGTTTTTAAAATGAAGAAAGGTCTGCAAACAAGTGGAAGGTGAAGCTTTATTTTTTTTTTAAGTGGCCTTTCATCACTTTAACACCTCTGACGTGTACCCTGTTGCGGAACTGCAAACGGAAAGAATAACCCTTGGTACCATTCCCCAATGATGCTTCTTTAAAGCCATTGCAGGTGGGGGGGAATCTGACCCTAGCGACTGCGCCTGCGCGCGATGGAGCCGCAAGCAGCAGCAGCAGCTCCCAGGATTCCCCGGCCCCGGAAGTGCGTCAGAGAGCAGCGTCTGTCTCGGGTGCCGGACGCGGAAGTGAGTGTCGTGGGGGGTGGGGGGGCTGCCTGCGGTGACTTTGAAAAGCCGATCTGGAGCGCGCACGTGCGGCGAGGGACGGAGAGTCGGGGGCTCTGCGAGCGAGGCTTTTTTTGGGGGGTTTTTTCCTCCCCCCCCAACCATGGACGGCTTCAGCTCCGACTTCTCGGCGGGCTCCGGGAAGGTGGACACGGGTAGCATCATGGAGCAGGTGAAGGTGCAGATAGCGGTGGCCAACGCCCAGGAGCTGCTGCAGGTGAGGAAAAGAAACCGGCACCGGGGTGTCCTCGGCGCCTTCTTATTACTGCTCCGCACGTGTGCTCGGGTGGGATTTATCTCTTAGTCATCAATATCTGACTCCTAATCTGTAGCGGGATCTTTAATGCATCTGGTAGCTGGCCCGATACTCATCAGCTGCTGGAGGTGAGCTGAGAGGAGAGATGTGTAATTTTATTTATTTCGTGATTTTTTTATATAATAATAAAATTGACGTCATGATTATGGCTATCATGTAATAGTCTGTAACATCTATAGGCCTGATACAGATGAGAGCTTTACAGATGTTCGGTATATATTAGCCATCTCCTATGCAGGTATTGCTGTCTCAGATATATCCCAGGATCCCTTTGTGTCTGTTTTCTGAAACTGAGCTGAACAGAGTACAGAAGCTCAAGGACACTTTGTGTCTGTTAACTGAACTGAACAGAGTATAGATCTTGTTTCTGTGTCCTTTGGACCCTGTGGATTAATTCCCTGGATTAGAAATGTTCTTATGCCACAAAGTAAATTGTTAAACATATTGGTATCTTTTAATTCTTTTATGAAAAAGTAGACAAGGTAAAACTATGTACAATAAATTGTAGTTTATAATAATAATCCTCTCTGGGCAGTACATTTATTGGTAGTTCATGTCCTGTGTGGGTTCTTGGCTTCTCCTTGGGCAATCATTTCTGAGTAACTACCCAGTCCAGAGGGATTTTTGCTTACATTTAAAAAGTAAATGCACAAAAATGAATCCAAATACAGCTATTGTTTCTCCACATGGTTCTTCTCCAGTCTTCCAAAGGATTATAGGTCTTCATTTTGTAAATGTGTTTAGATGTCCATATTCAGCCCTTGCGCAGCTGTACTAGTTAACTGGTTACCTTCTGCTTACTAGCAGGATATATTCAGTAGCACAATCTTGCCACTGAATATACCTGGCTATTTTAAAGTTAGCCAGTTTGTGTGTAACTGGCCAACTTTAGGACAGCCCTATGGCCCTACCAGAGTTAGCTGCAGAAGGTAACTGGCTAACTCTGAATATTGGAGTTCACTGGTTAACTTATGCGACTACGCTCCTTCCCAGAAAGTCCCTATCTTATCCTGCTAAATTCTAGGCAGATAAGGGCTGAATATAGCCAGGTAAGTGATTTAGACGGATAACTATTACGTTATCTGTCTAAATGGCTTTTGAATGTGGACCTTTTGGTGAACTGGAGAACAGCTATCCCTTGAAAAATGCTTTGTTTCCATTACATCTTCCTGTGACTTTATGCATATGGTGGAACTATCTCTTGAGTTACTGGTGACTCAGATTTGTGTGAGGGGGGGGGAACTAAGTTGGATTATAATCACAAATAGGCTTCTACTTTACAGTTTTTAGTTTGTTTATTGAGTGATAACTTAGGTACAGTGAAATGTACAATAACACGTTAGAATACACATGCAAGCAATATTGTAACAAAAGTCCAGCTACACAGTCATGAGCATGACCATCACTGTAGCATATACAAAGGAAAGGATTTTTCATTTTGTACAGGTAGAATACGCAATATTCCCCCATCACAAAAGACATAGCAAATAATTCCAATCTTGGAACACAAATCACTAAATGTATCTAGGTAGCACATTTTCCCAAAGAGATTCTTGGCCCGGCTGTTGTACTCTGGTCCAGCCATGGCCTAAAGGGTTCAAACATGCCGAAACATGGGTTCTTCAAATATTCCAACCCCCCTAAACCCACCCAGCCTCGAGGTGCAACAATATTACTGTTGTCATATTTTAATAGACAAAGTAAATGGGAAGAAAAGGAACCATAATAATTAGGCAACACTCAACACTTTGGTCTCTATAAATGATTTAAAAGTAGACTCCTAGCCTGTCCTGAAAGACTTTGAATGTAACTATCCCAAATATTAAGATATTTTAGTTTTAGCTGAGGAGGATTTAGCAGCTATAAGGGATTCCATATGTGCCATGTTGTAGGGTGAAATCCACCCTTGCCAGTATGAATGATGGTGGAATTTTTTCTTTCCAGGACATTAAGATAGCACTTTTGCAAGGCAAAAAAACTTTCCATTTAAAAAAAAAAAAAAAAAAAGTCTGTCGCCTTCCCTTCTTTCAGCTATTGGGGAAACCCACTCCAAACAGTACTGCTTCTATGCTCCGGGGTATACAGACATGAACAATACCAGCCAAGTATCATAATATCCTTCCCCAGAATGTCATTGCCAAATTGCATGTCCAAAACATGTGTTAATGACCCTTCCTTCTCTGTGCATTTGGGGCAGTCCCCTGTCTACTTTACAATGTAATATTTCTGAGTTAGGTACAGCTACCTCTGGAGTGTGTGGTCTAGTATGTATGCTTCATTACAGCTTCCAAAATATAGAGTTAAGCACAGTATTGGGTACACTGAGGCAAGGGAAGCAAAATAACTTCTGTCAGTAGCCGAGCTTGGATTAGAAAGTTAATAATCTGCCTATGGTTACACAGATTCACATACAGAGACTTCACAGCAGAAGAAGACCATATGGCCCATCCAGTCTCCATCTGTTCAATTAATTTAGCATTATAGTTTTCATCACTTCCTTAGCGATCCCCTGTATTTATCCTATGCATTTTTTAAAATTCAGATACAGTTTTTGTCTCCCCTATTGGGAGACTGTTCCATGCATCCACCATCCTCTCTGTAAAGAAATATTTCCTAGGATTACTCCTAAATCTGCCCCCTTTCGCCTTCATCTTATGACCCTCGTTCTAGATTCTCCTTTCCATTGAAAAAAGGCTCACCACCTGTGCATGGAAACCTTTGATCTATATTCGAAAGGGGAGATATAATAGAGCCAACCTCGCCTTTCTTCTAGGTTGTACATGTTTAGATCTTTGTCTAACCCCACATGCTTTAGAATGAATACCACCGACCATTTTAGTAGCCGCCCTCTGGACTGACTCCATCCTGTTTATATCCTTTTGAAGGTGCGGTCTCCAGAATTGTATAGAGTATTCCAAGTAAGGTCTCACCAGGGACCTATACAGGGGCAATATCCCCTCCCTTTTTCTTTTGACTATTCCTCTCACTATCCAGCCAAGCATCTTTCTGGCTTTTACCATCACTTTATTCACCTGTTCGGCCAGCTTAAGATAATCAGATGCAGTTATTTCCAGATCCCACTGCTCTTTTGTGCTTAGAAGAATTTCACCTCCAATACTGTACCTTTCCCTTGGGGGTTTTTGTGTCCTAAATGCATTCCTCTATATTTTTTAGAAATAAATCTTAGCTGCCATTTCATGAGCTTTGCCAGATCCCTCCTCACATTTCCACTCCTTGGCTGTCCACCCTGTTACTGATTTTTGGTATCATTGGCAAAAAGACACACCTTTCCTGATAACCCTTCCATTATGTTACTCTCAAAAATGTTGAAAAGAACCGGTCCAAGGACAGATACCTAAGGCACACCCTCTACCACTATTGTCCAATTCAGACATTTTAACCCAGTCACTCACTCTAGGATCCATACTAAAGGCGCACAATATATTTATAAGTCTTCTGTGCGGATCATGCTAAAGGTCTTGCTGAAATCAAAGGCTTTTCACATGATTTATTTATTACCGGTAAGTTTTCTGTACCGTCACTGAGGAGCCATCGTAACGGTTCACAAAATGTAGCACAAAATGAAATAAAATGTTTCATTGTGATTAATAAAGTAGTAAGAAAGAAATACAAATGTAAAACAAAGCAATGTACAAATAAAATAGGCAAAGCTAAAAAAAAAAAAGCAATATAGAGATAAAACAAAATTTAGTAATAAAAACTATAACTCAAATCTAAAAAGAAAACCACAAAAAATAACTAAATACAGATAAAATTCAAATAAGAAAATGTCAAACATATACTGGCTGATTTAGTTAACAATCCATTGTGGAAAAAGCCTGTACAAACAAATAAGCAGGCCGATACAGTAAGGTGCGGTAGAAAGAGGTGCGTTAGGGCCGGGCGCACCCGCGTTTGCCGCACGCACAGTTCGGATCACCTACCGCTCGATACTCTATTTAAATGGCATGCAACATGCGTCCAATGCGTGTCTATGAAGCGCAACCCATTTTACTGTATAGGCGCTTAATACAGCGCCTATACAGTATCCTGGGTGCGCTGGTACCTGTCATTTCAAATGACAGGTACCAGGAAGTGGATCTCAACTTTAACCAAAAGAAAACCTAAAATCCCCTCCTCCCGAAGCAAGGCGCAGGGCGAAAAGCGACTCGACATGTAAAGTATTGTGAATAAGTGTAACCAAAGTTAACTTACTTTTTCTTTCTTTCAGCCCTCTCTGCCCTCCTCCGGAGGCGCGCACCGCGGCTCCCCTGCCTCCTGGGGGCAGCCGGCGGCGAAAGCGGCTTCCAGCGGCCCCCGCTGGCGAAGATGGATGAATGCACGCCCGTAGTGCACGAGCGCTCAAGCCAACGAAAGCACATGAACGGGCGTGCGTGACGTCACGGCGTACGTTCATACGCTTCGCTGACTTGGGGGCCTGTCAATGGGCGCTTAAGCCAGCGAAGCGCATGACATCACGGCGTACGTTCAAACGCTTTCGCTGACTTGGGGGCCCGTGCACTACGGGCGTACGTTCGTCCATCTTCGCCGGCGGGGGCCGCTGGAAGCCGCTTTCGCCGCCAGCTGCCCCCGGGAGGCAGGGGAGCCGCGGTGCGCGCCTCCGGAGGAGGGCAGAGAGGGCTGAAAGAAAGAAAAAGTAAGTTTACTTTGGTTACACTTATTCACAATACTTTACATGTCGAGTCGCTTTTCGCCCTGCGCCTTGCTTCAGGAGGAGGAGGGGATTTTAGGTTTTTAGGTTTTCTTTTGGTTAAAGTTTCTTCGGGAGGAGGGGAGAGAGGACGGGGGCTGCCCCGGAGGCCAGCATCCATGGACGCGGCCAGGGCAGGTGAGCGGGGGCTGGGGGGAAAGCTTGCCGCCTACCCTTACCCCTGCCTCTACCGCAGGGGTAAGGGTAGGCGGTAAATTAGCAGGTTAAACGCGTGGCAAAACTGCAGGGTAAAAAGGCGATAGTCGGGGCGCTCGTTACTGAATGGGAGGGAATAGCTAATCCGATCGTTTACATCTCATATACACGCCGCGGGTGGAAAGGGTTACCCGGTGATTTAAAGAAGCGGTAAGAATGGGTTAAAGGGGATAGTGAATCGCAGGGTGGACTAAGGCGGCCAAATTGTGAGTAGAAAGCGGGTTAGAAGCAGGGTAACCGCGGCCGCACTTTACTGTATCGGCCTGAAGATTTTTAGTGCCTTCCTAAATTTTAAATCTTTCTCAAGACGAATATTAAGAGGTAAAGAATTCCATAGGTGAGGAGGTAGGTAAGAAAAACAAATTACATGTGAGCTTTGAAAATGCATGTTACGAATAGAAGGAAGCACTAAAAGTTCTCGTAGTGAAGACTAATTGATGAGAAGGAAGATAAGGAGAAATCGCAGGGGTAAGATAAGGAGAACCCAACCTCAAAGCCTTACGAGTAAAGCATCCAATCTTGAATAAGATATTGGAAGCCAATGTAAATTCAACAGCAGAGGGGTGACCTGCTCATATTTAGATGTGTGAAACATGAATTTAACAGCTGTTTTGTGCCAATTGAAGTCGCTTGAGTTGCGGAGACCATAATAAACCACCTAGTTTATTATTTTACATTGTTACCGTACTATGATGGCACACGAGTAATTTGTAATCTATACCCACCCATATTTCTCTTTATCGTGCCTTTCTGTAAACCGTTGTGATGGTATTTAACTTAACGACGGTATAGAAACATTTTTAAATAAAAAAAATAAAATAATAAATAACGCATGCCGCACTGAAGACTTATGAACGCGCACGTTCTCAGCTGCTCCACAGTTCGGTGCTGCAACCGTGAACCGATGCCCTCTCCCCAAAATTGAATCAGATGGTCTGTAAATGAGGATGTGGCTCAGTCTGCAAACCCTGATCCAGCGACTGCAGGAAGCCAACTGGGATTCTGCAATGACATTTGATGTCTAAAATTCACAGCCTTCTAAAAGCAACTCCAGTCAGTAGCACCCCAAACCCCTGGAGGCGGCAGAGAAGGGTGCATGGCCCTTGAAAGTCCCACTTTTTTTTTTTCATTTAACTATAACGTTTCCCTCAGGGTCTGGTGCTGTTTCAAGGCTCTGCAGGTTAGCGTAGCTGCTAGGCTGAAGGGATTCTGTCACATAGTTCC
Organism: Rhinatrema bivittatum; assembly: GCF_901001135.1. Classification (NCBI taxonomy): domain Eukaryota; kingdom Metazoa; phylum Chordata; class Amphibia; order Gymnophiona; family Rhinatrematidae; genus Rhinatrema; species Rhinatrema bivittatum. The sequence continues at coordinate 267,689,818 of NC_042622.1, forward strand.
CAGGATGTGTAAACTGCAGGCCACCAGAATCTCTAGCTTAGCTTGATTTCAGTACTTTTAACCAAGGCACCTATGAAAAGGACGACTCTGATATTTCATGAGATCAGGCAACGACCAGTCTGAGTTTCCTGATGGAGTAACTGTGTAAAGAAAAGGGGAAAGTTTTAATTCCAGCAGAGCCCTGAGCGGCCTTGACGAGGAGTTAGGTTGAGGCTTGATTTTAACAGTGACTGTTCCCCCTCAGAGGCAGTGATGGGGAGCGCTCAGGCCACGAGCTGTTGCTAACCCTCAGCCTGGGCTTCACGGTAAAGCCCCATTAATCAATGACAGGGTCATGCTTCCATCTCATTTCCTGCAAAATGTGAAAGCAAGGGTCTCCTCTAATTACTGGTGCTAAAAGATGTGTGGTTTGAAAAAGAAAACATTAATTGGGATTGTACCTAGAGAGCAAACCTGGCTGCCCTTGAGGTAAGAGGGAGGTAAAAGGGGAAGGGTCTGGGTTGTGTTCTGCTTTGGACGTTTCTAATTCAGGTACCAGACGACAGAGCATAAACTTCCTTCTGGGTTGGAGCTTCAGGCTGTGCCTTGGAACTAGTGACGCCAGCCCATCCAAAAGGAGCGGTGGCATGCACGTCTGGGACATCTTGAAGGTAACTCTGATGCTGGCAGTGGAGTAACCGAGTTCATTTGTGTCTCACTAGAGAATGACGGACAAGTGTTTCCGGAAATGCATCGGGAAGCCCGGAGGTTCGCTGGATAACTCTGAGCAGGTAGCTTGGCTTTCTTCAGTTCTGGGGAATTTGGTGATGTCTGTGTTCTCCAAGGAAAAATGTTTGGGGGTTTTTTTTTGTCATTGGCTCTCTTGTGCCAAAATTTAGAGCTGGGCCTGTCGTTCGGCAGTTCCTAAACTTTGTTTTTCTTTTTCGCACCCGAGAGCTGAAACCTCTAGCATTACATCAAACTCCCACCCACCCCTGTGCAAATGTTAGAGCAGTGAAACTCCTCAGCTGAGATGTTGCGGTGGAGGAGTAGCCTAGATGTTGGAGCAGCAGGCTGCAAACCAGGGAAGCCAGGGTTGAAATCTTGCTGACACTGTTTTGTGGCCTTGGACAAGTCACTTCATTGTCCATGGCCTTGGATTGAAGCCCTCTTGAGGACAGCGAAATAGCAATAGTGGCTGACCAGTGATGAAAAGTGAAATATAAATCAAAAACAAAATGTCTATACTACAGAGCTGAGCTTCCCTGTAACCTTACAGCTGGGCAACTGACAGAGAGGACGTCAGAGGTCCCTCAAAGCCAACCTTCTCCTGATTGCCTACCAGCTCTCTCCACGTGGTAACTGATGTTTGTATGAACCAGAGCTCTGTAGAGTCTAAGCTCTGTAGACTAAGCCAAGAACCCCCAAGAGAGTCTCCCCATGGAATAAGCAGCGTAGCGCCACGTGTCTCTTAGGGAGCAGCAGTCACTCCCCTTAACAGACACATGGGGGTCACCAGCACCGAGAGGCAGTTACTATCAGAAGGAAACTTGCTGGGAGGATGGGATGGACCATGTTAGGAGCTGTTTCTCAGCTCATTCCTGTAACCTTGAGGCAGGCTCGCTCTCTGCAGTCCAGGGCAAGGTAAAACAAACGCTGTTATCTGTGGCTAAAGTCTTTTCTGATCTCACATTTGGCAATCGGCTCCAAATTCCTGGATCGGTACTTTTTGCCCTAGCATGTAACTATATCATACCAATATATTTTTTTCCCCTAAACTCTTGTCCAGTTTAATTCTAAACTGATTTATTGCTGTAACCATAACTACCACTGTCAAAATGTTCCACATTTTCTCAGATGATTTGAGTAAAAAGTTAGGTCAGTCTATTACCCCTATGCTTTCGTCACCCTTTTTTTGTCTTCTGTTTTACTTGGTTTGTAGCTATTTTGGGTAAGTTTCTAATAGTGCTATTACAGCATTGGTAAAGTGTTATCTGGAAGCCAGCACATTTGTGTATTGAGATCTAAAGTTGAGCCTTTTTGTCATACTTTCATTGTATTATACTATAGGTAATCCCCATTTGTTTAGTTTCTCCCCCTTTTTGTTTGTTTTGTTACATGTCTTAAAGTGGGAGTGAAAAAAAAGTAGTCGCCAGTAGCCAGAGATGTTGAGCATTACCTTATGTGCTACTCAAATTCACTTGTTGCAAAGAAAGGTGTGGTAGATAATAATCCATGGCCTGGTGGCCCAGAATTTCCCTTTTTTGTGGCATCAGATGGTTCTCCCATATCTCATCCAGCTGCTCGTGTGACCGTGCATGTGTGGACACAGGCAATAAATGGTTGTCCACTGCTTCAAGAGTGCTCTGTTTACCGGCAATAGTCTGGCTACCTAAATGGGGACTTCCCTTTCTTGTGAGTGGAGTGTGTCCACTGGGGCGCACATGTTCGCTGTGACCCTAAGGTGAATTTCGTAAATGTGTGCCATGTTTAATAACAAGAACATCACCCATCTCTTCTTACCTCACATTAGGCACTCAGTTTGCAGACATCAGGGCTCATGTTCCTTAAACCTTCAGCACAGGTGTTTATTTTTTTACATAGTCTGTAATAGTGATTTATTGCTTTTGGGCATTTTCCAAAATGTATGAATCGCTTTCCAGCTTTTACAATAAAATCTTTCAAAGCTGTGTACACATTATTAAAAACATAAAACAAAATCATATATACATAAAAACTGCAAAAATTCATTAACACACAGCCATCATTAATCTCTTCTTAAAATTAATCTGCCTTAGTCACCTTATGCTGAAACTGTATCAAATGTCTCTCTCTAATTGATAAAAGGAAGATAATTCCATAGTTTGGGCACTGTCATTGAAAATGATTGATTTTCAGTTTAACATGTCGATAACTTCCATTTCCATCTGCTAAAGCTTAATAGCAATACTGTAAACGTGCCTGTCTAGATGTGTCTTGCGAGACACATGCGATGGACCTAAATTCCGCAAGACCTTGAAAGTAAGTACAAAAATGTTAAATTCATACCGTGACCTCATAGATAACCAGTGGTAACTTCAAGAGGGGAGAGACTGCTGACTCCCATCTAGAACGACCCATGACAATTCTCACAGCCATGTTTTGCACTACTTGGAGCTTCTGAACCAGATTACTTGGGAGCCTCCAATAGATGAAGATACAGTAATCGAATACTGCTGTAACTAGACTTTTTAGTGCTTGGAAGCTCAGAAAATGTTTGCCTCACTATTCTTAAACGTCCATAAGCTGACCAAATATCTTGTGGTCACGCTATACTTCAGCATGACCACAAGATATTTCACATCACTTGCTGTAACCACCTCTTCCTCAATTTGCAGTTTTCTCCAAGATAGTTCACACTTGTAGTATTTTAGTATTCAAAATGTAGTTCTCCCTTAATCAGACACAAACAGCATCCATACATTCATTAGAACAAGAGGACCTGTCCTGAATGGGATCCCAGAGGCACTAAAATTTGAATATCATCAGCATATATGAATGGAATAAAACCAAATGAGCGAATACCTCCCAAAGGGGCTAAATATACATTAAACCATAAAGGGTATAATGAGGAATGCTGTGGGACTCCACAATTTAAGAACGCATGAGAACATAGCCCCTGAAAATACACTGGTTGCATCCTATTTTGCAAGAAACTAGATATCCATCTCAAAAACTGGCAACAGGACACAAGGGTATCATGATCCACCAAGTGAGAAGCACTATCATTACGGTAAACCTTCTGTCCAAATGGGGTAGCACGGAATCCATCAAATCCACCATAATGGTCTCCATGCTACATCTCCTTCGAAAACCAGCCTGGGCTGTATTCTTAACCTGTTCCAGAAATTCAGAAATCTGGGTGGTCACTACCCTTTCTAATATTTTTTGCTACAAAAGAAAAGTTAGCTATAGGTCTATAATTAGAACATATCCTGGGATCCATATCAGCACTCTAAAATTGGGATAGCTACAGACTACGTCAGTCTATCAGGTACCAACTCTTCAGTTAACAAAGTTAACTAAACTCCAAAGGCCCTTCAATACTATAATCAAATAGCATGACAATTTGAGTAAGGTCAAGGATCGAAAAAATGTTTCAACTTCTTTATCCTCTTTACCACTGTCATAATTTCCACATATGAAACTGGTTTAAATTTCTGAAACCCTCTCAAGTTTTCAAATCAACTAGATTGGAATCATCAGTAATACCAATAATTTCTTCCTGTAATCTTGCTCCATCCAACAAATTGGTAGTAATAGACATATATGTGAGTGGATATCTTCCATTACATTTCCTTTATCCTCACCTTTAGTGACTGAATTTCTCAAATGTGAAACCTTTTCCTCAAAAATAGAACTTAGTAAATTACACTCGGTAACATCCTCATAAATGAGGTTTCGCTTATCTCCTAACGTAGAACCTACCAACCTAAAAATGTGATTCTAGAATCATCATTAGCCGTCTCAATAATGTCTGATTTCCTAGTGTGTAGACAGATGGACTCAGGACCAGTGGGTTTATGCCCCCCTGCTAGCAGATGGAGATGGAGCAAGCTGATTTTACAGAATATATAGTCCTGCAGTGACCCCAGCCTGTCAGTATTCTCAGTCTCCAGCAGATGGTGGACGTGCAGCTCCCTATGGGGATTGCTTTGAGCTTCTTGGAAGGAGAAATTTGAAATTCTAAATTCAGGAAAAGGAAGCCCCACTCTCCTTTTGATACTTAAAGGTCCCTTCCCCAGTTGAGAATACCTGAGGTGATTTCCATGGTCTCTCGAGGTGTATCTTAGTCTGGTAGCTGGGCTTCCCGGCGTGGACTTAGCTGCAGGAGGCTGAGCGCAGCAGTCATGGCAGATGCCCTTCCCCCCCACAGCTGGAGATGTGTCTATATTCAGCTGGTAAGCGCTGAGCTCAAGTAAGGTTTAAAAAAACAAAAAAAAGTATACCTTGAATCAGACAGGGGTTTCAAGACTTCCTTTGGTTTCTGTGCTCGGTGCGCCGTACCGAAGTTTATTCCTGCTCCTGTTGGGGTTTGGGAACTGGGCAGCCTGGGGGGTTGAGCGGCCCCTGGTGGGCTAGACACTGCACTTAGGCTTTTTTCTTGCATGCTGAATGGTAGGCCGCGGCGGCTGTTTTCGTGCGCTATTGTGCCTGTTCTGCTCCTTCTATAGGTCGTCAATGTGCGCAGCGCGTTGGATCTGTGCACGTGTTGTGCGCTCATTTTTGAGCACGTTTCTTATGCGCACAAACTTTGACATGCTTAACTTGGTGCACAAGTTGTGCGTGCGCCTAGCTGCGATATTTATTTTTTTGTGCGCATTCAATTTTTGAGCGTGAGCTGTTCCGACACACGTTTACCACCACGACGGCACTGGTAAGCAAGAAGTCTTCTTTCTATTTGTGTTACCTGTCATATTAGGGCTTCTCAGCCTGACCTGCCTTCTAACCTGTGTCAGCGCTGCTCAGACACTCAGGGAGAGTTGTTTTCCTCGGAATTTGTTAAGCCTGGCTCTTCCTATTCTGATGATGGGTTGGTCACGGCCTTGACTGCAGGGATGCCAGATCTTGGTTCTCCCTTGACTGGCTCCTCTGCTGGCGAGGGTGTTTCTGTGGGACTAGCTCCTGTTCCTTCTGGGCTTGATCTGAACCCAGCTATTTTTTCAAGGCTTACAAGCTTTTCTTCAGGCACAATCCTCTGCTTCCCATTCCTGTCAGATCGGGCCCTCAGCTGGTCCTCCCTCTTCCAGTCCTATGCTTAAGCGCTGGGGCTCGCCTCTGCTCCCTGTAGGTGTTCCCAACAGGAATCCAGATGGCACTGATGAGGTTGATCCTGATTCCCTGGAAGATGGGGACATTCCTCCAGGGCTGGAACCGTTTTGAACCATGTTGCGGTTCTTTCATAGAGATGAACTGCCGGCCCTGATTTCCCAGACCTTGAAACAGCCGGGTGTCCCTGGTTCAGATACCATGTCAGAGCAGAGGAAGAATCCCATTTTGATTTCCTTACATAAAGCCTCTTGTGTTTTCCCTGTGATGGATGCCATTCGGGATTTGATTGATCTGGAATGGGATGCCCCAGAGGCAAATTTTAAAGGGGGTCGGACATTGGAAGGCCTATACCCTTGGATCCAACTGTGAGAGAGCATTTGTGTCTTCCCAAAATGGATATTCTGGTATGTGCTGTCTCTAAGCGGGCAACTCCCCATAGAGGAAGGAGTGGCCTTGAAGGATGTACATGATAGAAGGATTGAGGCTATTTTTAAGCAAGCCTTTGAGGCAGTGGCGATGACTTTACAGATTGTCTGCTGTTGCATCCTGGTGGTGAGATCTTGTCTGCTTCTCTCTCCGGAGGTTGAGTTTGGAGGGAATTCCAGAGCAGTTATGGTGATAGCGGCCAGGCGTCAACTCTGGTTGTGAAATTGGTCAGCTGATGCAGTCTCCAAAGCCAGTCTTACCAAGAAGCCCTTTAAAGGCTCGCTCTTGTTCGGGAGCGAGTTGGAGAAACTGACCAGTAAGTGGGGTGAGTCTCTGGTTCCTCTGTTGCCGGCGGGTAAGAAGCAGTTAGTGCCCCTTTGGTATGAGGTGGTGTTTCTGGGGTTCCAGGCGTCTTCATCCCTACAGAGGGGATGACCTTTCAGCAGACTTGGCCTTTTGGTAGGTCTCAGTCCTTTCATACCTGACAGCCCAAGAAAGGAGCGGGCTCAGGTAGTGGACCTTCCCGAGCTACCCAATGAAGGTTTGCTGACCCACCTTCTGGAACAGGAAATAGGACGACTACTCTGTTTTATCGGAGGTGGGTCCTGAAGATATGCACTAGAATTTCACAATATTCCTCGGGACGTGTTCATGGTGTCCCTTGCCACTTCCCGCAGAAGAAGCAGGCAGTGGAGTTCATGCTTCAAAAGCTCCTCAGACTGAGGGCTGTGGTTCCAGTGCCCATGTCTCAAAGTATTGGGCGATATTCCATTTATTTTATTGTACCTATGAAGGAGGGCTCCTTTTGTACCATCCTGGATCTCAAGAGAGTCAACAGTCACTTGAAGGTGTCTCATTTTTGCATGGAAACCTTAAGCACTGTGATAATGGTGGTGCAGTTGGGAATTTCTGGCCTCTTAGGATCTGTCAGAGGCTTACCTTCATATTCCCATCCAATTGGTGTTCCAATGCTTTCTATGCTTTGCAGTGTTGGGGTGCCATTATCAGTTTCAGGTGCTGCCACTGTTCCCAGAACATTTTTCCAAGATTATGGCAGTAGTAGTGGCGACCTTGCAAAAAGAATGAATCCTGGTGCACCTGTATTTGGACGACTGTCTGATATCGAACCAAGTTTCAGAAAGAGAGCTGCCTGGTGACACACAAGATGATCTTATTGCAGGAGCCCTGTTGTGTGGTGAACCTGAACAATAGCAATCTTCAGCCATCCCAGTCGTTGGAGTATCTGGGAGTCCGGTTTGACATGGGACAGGACTGTTTTCCTACTGGAAGTTCAGATCCTAAACTGAAGTCTCAAATGCGTCAGTTGATGAACCCCATATGCCCGATGGTGTAGTCCTACCTACAGGTACTTGGCTTTGATGGCGGCTACCCTGGAAGTGGTGCCGTGGGCAAGGACACATATGCATTGTCTTCAGCGCTCTCTGCTATCTTGATGGAACTGCAGTCTCAGGACTATGCGGTTCAGCTCCATTTACCAATGGAAATCTGCTCCCACATCCAGTGGTGGTTGCAGGAGGATCATCTGAGAGAGGGAGTTCCCCTGTTCTCTCCAGCCTGGTTGATATTCATGACAGCTGCGAGTCTCCATGGTTGGGGTACTCGCTGTCTGGAGTTAATGGCCCAGGGGTGTTGGAATGCCAAAGAGTCCTGCTGGAACATTAATCGCCTGGAGGCCCGGGCGGTATGGTTGGCATGCTTGCAGTTCAGCCACAGGCTGCAGGATCAAGCAGTTCATGTGATGTCTGACAATGTAACAACTGGCCTATATCAATCGCCAGGGAAAAACCAAGAGCCAGCAAGTTTCTCAGAAAATAGACCAACTATTGGAATGGGTGGAAGGTCATCTGCCGATCTCTCTCACATTGCAGGAAAAGACAATGTGGGAGCAGACTTTCTAAGCAGGGAGAGTCAGGACCCAGGAGAGTGAGTGTTGTCATTAGAGGCATTTCAGCTGATTGTGGATCGCAGGGGCCTTCTGTTCCTAGACCTGCTGGTGACTCTCGCAATGGAAAGGTTCCTCGATTCCACAGTCGCAGGAGAGATCTGTGATCCCTGGGAATAGATGTTCTCATACAGGTCTTGCCAGAAGACAGATTGCTTTATGCCTTTCCTCCATGGCCCCTGCTGGGCAGGATAATTTTCAAGATTGAAGGCCACAGGGGACTAGTACTCCTGGTGGCTCCAGACTGGCCCAGGTGTCCGTGGTACACATATTTGCAACGACTCCTGGTGGAGGCCCCCCTTCGTCTTCTGCCGCATAAGGATCTGTTACTGCAGGGATTGGTTCTTCACGAGGATCCAACTCTATTCCGTCTTACGGTTTGGCCCTTGAGAGGGCTCACTTGTTAAAGCGTGGTTATTCCTCTGCATTAATTGCCACTTACTCTGCATTTGCAAGTTCTCCACTTCCTTGGCTTTTGTGTGGGTTTGGAGAGTTTTTGAGGCTTGGTGTGAGGAGCCGGGTGTTCTTCCTCATTCAGTTAAGATCCCTTTCATTTTGGATTTTTTGCAGGATGGATTGAATAAAGGATTGGTCCTTAATTCCTTGAAGGTGCAGATTGTGGCTCTTGCCTGTTTCAGAGGCCTGGTGAATGGTGTTTCATTGTCATCTCATCCTGATGTGGCCTGTTTTTTGGTTTGTTTTTTTTTTTTTAAGGGAATGAAGAATCTTAGGCCTCCCTTGGTTACCGGTTCCACTGTGGAGTCTTAACTTGGTGCTGGATTTTTTTGGCTGGCCCTATATTCTGACCACTGTGTAGCATTTCCTTACGGTTATTGATCTTGAAGACTGTGTTCCTGGTGGCTATATGTTCTGTGCGTCAAACTTCTGAGCTGCAGGCCTTGTCTTTCCGGCAGCCGTTCCTTCGGGTGACTCCAGGGGCATTACAGCTGCATACTGTTTCATCCTTCTTGCCCAAGGTGGTTTCTATCTCCTTGCTATCCCTGGATAAAGTCAGGGATGTGGAGGAGTTTCACCTCTTGTGCTCCTTAGATGTCAAGCGACTTGTGCGGTATCTGGAGGTCTCAGTCTTTTTGAAAGATGGATCGCCTGTTTGTTCTTTTATGGCAGGAGTAAGCAAGGTGCTCCGGCTTCGTGGGCTAGCATAGCTCAACGGATTACGGAGGTGGTCACGGCCACATATGTGGATGCTGAAAAGCTGTTGCCTACTCAGGTTAGGGCCCATTTCACTAAGGCTCAGGCAGTGTCATGGGCGGAGGTTAGTCTGTTGTCTCCCATCGATAGCTGCTGAACTGCGACCTGGTCCTCCTTACACACCTTTTTTCCAGCTTTTATTGTCTGGATGTGCAGGCCCAGGAGGATGCAGCCTTTGCATGTGCGGTTTTGACTGGACCACGGGCAGCCTCCCACCCTGTTGGGGAGTAAATTTGGTACATCCCACTGGTCCTGAGTCCATCTGCTACACGCTAGGAAATGGAGAAATTACTATTTACCTGATGATTTTGTTTTCCTTCGTGTAGACAGATGGATTCAGCTTCACACCCTCGGGTGCTGCATGAGTGTCAGTGGTCCTCCTGTGGGGCTCTGGGTCCCAAGGGATTACTGGTAAGTGTTCCTCCAGTCCCTAGCTAGAATCTTATGCGAGTTCAGTGTTTATGGTTGGTTTAGTACTGTTCTGGTTACCTTTTTTTAATCATGTTTTTTGCTAGTCTGTCTACAGTTGCTTTTGAAGAGAATACTGGCAGGCTGGGGTCACTGCAGGGCTATATATACTGTGACAACAGCTTGCTCAGTCTCCCATCCGCTGGCAGGGGAGCATAAACCCACTGGTCCTGGGTCCATCTGTCTACACTAAGGAAAACAAAATTATCAGGTGAGTAATTTCTCCAATTTTTTAAAGCAAAAAAACACTTAAAATATTCTGCAGCTGCTACCCTCCAGTATCTCTTATCTTCAACTAACCCTATTTTTTGTCATCTCCTCTCTAAACAATGTAATCCACCTTTCAGTTCTTATAATTGCAAAGTATACCAAGTGGCATTTACTCTTCCAATTCTGTAACCTGCCCTTTGTTACTTCCTGATCTCCAAAACAGGCCTGTTATAATTATGTATAGAGTAACACTCAGGGCACATTTGAGAAATAGCTGTAGACTGTTTACCTTTTAACTGTGTTTCAGTCACACAAACCAGATCAATATCCCTATCAATTATTAAATCATAAATATGCAACCAATTTTTGGATAATGATCTAATACTGATTAAAATACATTTCAAATACCCTTCTTTCCCCATATGATGGTCTGTCCTGGTATAGATAACCATCTAAAATTCGTTCTAATCTCATTCCTAAAATCCCACCTCTCTTGATCCTTAGAATTTAAAGTATTTCCAGCAAGTTATCCACAGTACTCATTCCCTCCATCTCCCAAAGGTTTGCCTCTTTGAGGCACCGTGGCTCATCTCAGTGACTTAAGGCCCCGATGGTGATGTGATATAGGTAGGTGGGGTTAGATGGCAGCATCCAGTGAGGGAGTGGGGAGATTCTCTGGCCCGAATGTTCGTGGGTCTTTGTAGCAAAGCTCAGTACAAGGCAGCAATGGTCCAGTGCAGCCTCCAATCTCGCTCTCAACACTCCCATGGACAAGTTAGTTATTCTTACATCTGAACACTTGTTTGTTCAGTGCTTCTTAGTTCATCACTCATAGCATCTATTTCCCTGCCTGTTTTTTTTTTTTTTTTATCATATATCGCTCTTGACGCTTCCTCAGTCTTTTTTCTCCAAAGAAATTTACACCTTTCCAAATCAATCTTTGTTGTTTTTTTTTATTGCCCAGATCCCACCACCAGAGCTGATTTTTTGATCAAGAAAATTTTAAAATCCTTATGCATTCCATATTAATGTCACATTTGGATTATTGTAATGTAGCATGCTTTATTTAGGTTTGCCAGCTAATGGGAAGACAAAGCTCCAACTGAGGCAGAACTCAGCCATCTGATTCTGTCTGGCCTTTGTCTGAGATGTCAAGTTTCCCCTCTTTTGATGGCACTTCATTGGCCATCAGTCTCATCCAGAGCTCGGTTCAAACCCTTATCTATGACTTTGAAATGTTTGCCCCAGATTATCAGGCTAGCCGGTTTACCAAATATATTCCAGGATGGACTCTCTGCTCTGCCAATGAGTATATGTTTTGCATTTCATAGCAAGGATTTTAGCTGCTAATCTCATCTTTCTACCCTGTGAAACTTCTTTCCCTTTTTAGAACCATTTTCTGCTGATTTTAAATTGCACTGTGGTGCTGCCATTTGTGGTTTAGTGTTCTCAAACCTTTTTTCATTGTTACACGCCTAACAGATGATTCTCACATGCATGAGAATCAGCTGAACTAAAATATACTAAATATTTGTTTAGAAATGGCGCAAAGGAAAAGGTAACATACTTAATAGAATTTATTTTACTGTATGCACAAGTGATTCATAAATACTTGATCTCACGCTATGTCCAATGTCTGAGTGGAAATGAGCTGTCACAGTAACACTGAACATACACTCAAGATCCCCAGAAAAACGAGTACAACTCTCAGAAACTAAGCTGCTTTAATTACCAATCTCTCCTTCACACACCTTCTCAAACCTGAGAGGAAGAGAACTGATTTGCATCCTGCTTGCTGCTATTAATTTTTGAAGACAGACCATCTGGGTCATTGTAAAATTGAGAACCACTTTCTACAGCACTAGTAGCTGGAACTGACCAGGTTAGTCTCTGAGGCAGAATGTTCTGCTGATGTGCGTCGGGGAGCGGGTGGGCAGAGTAACAGGTGAGTTGCTATTTCAAGCTGACAGGGACAGATGGATAGATCTTGTACAGGTGACAGAGAAATAGTCTGACATAATCTCAGCTCTGTGAACCTATTGTTGATAAACTGCAACCAAGAAGGAAGTCTGTGATTAGTGGCTTACCTGATCCATATTAGGACTCACAGTTGACTGAGACAGGTGCAGTGCCTAGTAGACAAGCCAAGTTAAAATGTTCGAGTTCGTGTTACTGCGAAATCCCTTTTCTTTTTCCCTGCCTGCTGTAATGCAGATTTTAATCTTTCAGTGTTCACTGTTTTGCCTTTTTAATACACTTTTTAGTTTGTCAGCTCTCTATTTGTGTCTTATTAGTGACCCATGAAAGCAAGTTGCTGTTTGATCTCTAGGGCTTTTAGTAAGTTGTCTGTGAATGTCTTTCTGTGAACTCTGCTGTTTCAGGTTGTTGTGAGGTTGTATTTTCACTAGAAAGCATCAGGGAATAGTTTGTGGGTCATGCACTTGCCCAAAGGCAAGTAAAAATCCAGTTGGCCAATGGGAGATAACCAGGACAGGGGTGCAGGTACTACCTGTGCAGTGCTTATTGGCATTCTCAAGTAGCCAAGATTTTAACCCCTGGTGGCTATTAGGAGTAGCACAAAGGTGTTACATGACATTCCTGTGCTGTTTCGCAGTTGTGGAACAAATATCCTAAAGAGATTTGCCAGGCTGAAACTCTTATGACGTTTAGATGCCATTTAAAATCATGATTATTCAGTAGTGTTAATGCTGTGGTGTTGCTGTCTTAAGGGTGTGGCTAAGCTGGTAGTTGCAGTTATTGTGGATGAGTCAGGATTCTGTTGCAAACCTTTTTTTTATTAGCTTTTAAATAGAATTGCTTTTAGAGCATTTACATTGTATATTGTAGTATTATGTTGAGGTACTGTATATACTTTTGTATTTGATTTTTAATGTCAAATTATAACCAGTAATTGTTTGTTTATATATGGTTGTGCTCATAAGTTCACATAGCCCTGGCAGAATTTGTAAGATGGGTAACATTTTAAGAAAATGTGAGGGATCAGACAAAACACCTCTTATTTTTAATGTTTTAAGTTAAACAATTTTATGCATCACAGAATAGCACAATCATTTAAAAAAAAAAAAAACAAACAAACCCAAAACATAGCAATAACGGAAATAATAAAATGGTCCTGTTCAAAAGTTTATCTACCCTTAGTTCTTAATATCATGTATTGCCTCCTTTTTCATCAATGACAGCTTGCAGTCTTGTGTGAGAGTTGTGAATGAGGCCCTTTATTTTCTCATGGGGTAAAACTGCCCATTCATCTTGGCAAAAAGCTTCCAGTTCCCGTAAAATCTTTGGTTGTCTAGCATGAACTGCAGGTTTTTCTTCTCTTCTTGACCAGTTTGAATAGTACTGATTGGCTTTTTCAAATTTTTGGATATCTTTTTATATCCTTTTCCTGATTTAAAAAGTTGAACTACTTTTGCTCCCAGATCCTTTGACAGTTCTTTTGCTTTCACATACCTCAGTAATCACCAAAGTCAGTGTAGCCCTGAATGAAATGCACAGGGGTTTCTCAAGAGCTAAGAAACTCATTGACTATTTATACACAGACACTAATTACAATCAAACAAGGCACAAGTGTGGATACCTAACCTTTTTTGCCATCTCAATCTGTGTCTTTCAACTTGAGTGTAATCTAGGACAAGCAGGATGGTAGTCTTCACATACATGAAACATAGATACAAAGACCAATCAGCCCATCCAGTCTGCCCAGCAAGCTACCACACTTATTTTCCCATACTTATCTGTTTCACCGAACCCACCAAGTTCAGGGCCCTTGTTGGTAACGGTTTGATTCAAATTTCTTGCCATCCCCTGCCATTGATGCAGAGAGTAATGTTGGAGTTGCATCAAAGGTGAGCATAAGGCTTAATGGTTAAAGGTAGTAAACGCCGCATCAAGCAAGTTACCCCGATGCTTTATTTATCTAGACTGCACAGATCAATGCCTTGTTGGAAGTTGTCTGAATGTAAATCCTTTTTTCCACATTTATCCCTGCCGTTTAAGCAGAGAGCAACGCTGTATATGCATTCAAAGTGTTGTATTGGTTTAGGGTAGTAACCGCCGCAATAAACAAGCTGCCCCCACGCTTATTTGTTTACCCAGATTGTGAAGTTCAGTCCTTGTTGGTTGTTGTCTGACATCATCGGATGGAGCCCAGCACAGAAAACTTATGTCAGCTTCCAGAACTTTGGCTAGGTACACTGAGCATGCCTAGCATGCCCTATGCCATGCGTCCACAACGGTCTCCACTGGTCCTGGTGTCGGTCGCTATCCACCTCGGGGTTCAGAGGAAGATCTGGCCACATCTCCTTCCTCTCAGTCCATTTTGGCATCGGCAACTTTTGAGGGAGGAGTTGGAGCGCAGAGTCCAGCCGGCAGTCGATTGGGCACTGTGGGGCATCGAGCTGGCAGCACTGACTGTATTGGTGTCTGCACGCTCCCTGTTGGAGCCACTACTGGAGCATCTCAATGTGCTCATGGGTATGTTACCGACCCAGTTGGTGCCGGTTCCTGGGAACCCATCGATGCCTGGCAGGGCACTGATGCTTCCCCCTAACTGATGTGGTGCTTGTCGCCGGTTCATCCAAGGAAGAAGCTCCATCGAGATTGGCAAGACTGGTGGAGACTGTCGCGGACTCCCAGCATCAATGGAAGATAGGCCCTCCCTGCTGCAGGTTGCTTCGGGGGCATCAGGGCAGGTACTGGTGCCAACCCAAGCCCGGCACCGTGCATCAAAGGTGACCGGTGCCGATGCTGTGCTCGGTCCAGTTTTTCCCTGGGGCTGAGATCGAAGGCGACAAGCCCAATCTCCTCAACCTGGAAAAGACTGACAGGGCTGGTCCCCAGCACCCCTATCCGCTGACGGCATTAGCAGCCTTGCAACGTTGATGGCTCAGTGTCCATTGGTGCACTTCCATGGTCCTTTGGTGCCGTGGAAAAGTTTTTTACAAGCAAGGTTTTAGAAAAAAATCCCATGAACTCAAACTGTGAGGTGAAAGCTCCATGGGAAAAGACTGAAGAGGGATGCTGCGTGGACACAAGGTAATAGGGCGTGCTAGGTGTGCCTATCCAAAGAATCTTTGACATACATTTTCCATGCTGGGCTCCATCTGATGTTGCCCTTGTGTGTGTGTGTGAGGACTAACATGCTGCTGTCCTAGGAGAACATCTGTTACAGATAAAGCAGAGTTGCAAACTCTTTGAACAGGACCATTTTTATTTCCTTTATTGCTACAGTTTAATAATTGTACTATTTTGTGATGCATAAAGCTTAATTTGAAACACATTAGAAATTAGACGTGTTTTTGTCTGTTCACCCATGTTTTCTTAAACTGCTACATATCTTACAAATTCTGGCAGGTGTATATAAATTTATGAGCACAACTGTATATTGGTCATGATCGACACTCATCTATCGTGAACTTCCTGAGAAGACGGAATAAAAATTATTAACTTTGTTGAATTTTGTAAACACCATTCAAGGACTTGAGATGTTTTTTCCTTCTTCCCATGCTTTTAATACCCGTTCCATGAAAACCGATGTGATGTGCAAATGAACATCAGTTTAAAAAAGCTTTAAATAAATATTGAAATGCAAAAAATAAGACAATTTTCAAATTATCCTTTATTTCTGGCAGTCTGACTCTAGCAACTTTAACGTTCACGTGATGGCATTTCTTTCTGTGTGCAATTTTGTGTCTGAGACATTGCTAGATTTTGCTGTTCAGAAAGAGCCCAGCGGCAGCTCTTATTTCTGATCCATGTGCAGGACCCCTGTGATCCCCGAGCATCTCAGCTGCCAGGTTTCTAATCCCCCTGCCCATCTCTGCTCCTGGATTTTCTGATTCCCCTGCCTCTCTGCTGTTGTGTCTCTTTCCCCAAGTACTGCTGTCCAAGAAAATGCCAAATGTTAGCACAGCAGTCTTGTTTCTGCATACAAATGGGCTACAGGGAGATAAATGGGTTACAGGGCAAAGAGAATGTCTTAAATTTAAGAAGAGGTTATTATAAAAAAAAAAATTATGAATCAAACTTTCATTTTAAAAAATGCAGTGAACAAGCAGTGTTCTGAACAGCTGTGATCACTTTTTTTTTTTTTTGTTTTTTGGTAAGTCTTTCACATGTTAATATTTGGGTGATGTATTTTTGGATTTTTATTTTAGCTTTATGAAAGAGAAATTTGCATGAGCAGGTGTGAAATGATTATAAATTGAAGAGAATATCCCATGATTTTTTATCACCCATTGGAGTAATTTCAGTGAAAGATTTTCAAAAAAAGTTACAATTACACCCTTAGAATACTCTGCTTGTTCGTAGTATTCTCGAAAATTAGTTAAATTCCTTTGATCTATATTTTTGTTTTAAAAAAACCTAAGACCATGCAATAACGTTAACCATCGGTTTTGCATCATAAACCTATTCCCTGGTTCTGGTTTAAATAAAATAGAAGCTGATGGTTTGAGCAGGGGCCTTGACGTGTGTCTGACGCAAGGGCCAGGGTCCTTGGTTTTCAGTTTAAACCAATTTTTCACCCTAATCTTAGGCTGACTGATTAAAAAGCTGCAGTGTCTCAAGGCCTCCCGCAACTGCGGGAATCCAGTGCAGGCCAAAGCACCTGCAGTGTTTAAGTCCTGCCACCCCGCCCCTCCAGGGCTGCTGATGTGGCACTTCAAATCCTGCCTTCCTCTTCCCCCAAGGCAGTCGGTGCCTGCTGCTTGATGTCACCAATGCCGCATTTAACGTGGGCCGTGCCCACCGCAAGCACTTCCGCCAGGCTGCCTGGCCCCACACAAAAATCCAGAAGTGCAGGGGGAGCCTCCGTCTGAAAGAGAGCGAAGCCCTGGAGCCACCACTGGCAAGGAGGCAGAGGGGGTGTGAGAAGAGAAATAGACATACGAGGCAGGGAATGGAGAGAGAGAGAGGGGATATTGCTAAGTGACTGAATTTCTTCTGTTTTTGTTCTTGATATCATAAACCCTTCTTATTCTTGGGAATAATTTAAAAGATAAAGTGGAACATGCAGGTCCCTCCACCTGTGCCAAATGGCTTTTCCCTTGTAAAGCATTGTGTCACAGGATGAGGTGCTTGCTTCTCCGGTGGGAGGACGGGGTAGGCGTGATGTTTCCTCCACGGTCTGGGGCATTATCCTCACATTTCTTCTTTTTTTTTCTTTTCCACCTCGTTTTCTCATGCAGAAATGCATAGCTATGTGCATGGATAGGTACATGGATGCCTGGAACACAGTCTCGCGTGCCTACAACTCAAGACTTCAGAAGGAGAGGGCCAAGATGTGAGGGCGGTGGTTGGATTGCTATGAAAGCACGCCCACAAACCAGTGAGGATCTTTCACAGCCTGAGGAATGACGGGCTACGGAAGGAGAATTCCTGAGTCCGGGGTAATGAGATCCCATATCCTATATTTCTAACATCTTGTACAGCAGAGTAATAAAGACCTTGTTTTTACATGGCAGCCTCTGTCCCTTTCATTAATGTGATTGCAGTATATAAGCCTTTCAGGCAGTGATTCAGCACTGAGCTCCTAAACGTGGTCTGTCACCATTGCCAAGCATCTTTTTTAGTCTATCGACCATGAATGTGCAAATGAGAGATTTCAAAGACTGGTTCTGCAGTCTGTCTCCTGCATATCCAATCTGCTGTAGGCACCCAGGAAGCCTTGGTTTAGCGGGAGATCTGGGTGTGGTTCCCAGTTGACGCCTCCTCGGGGTTAATGGTATTCAGCATGGTTATTATAGAAACAACCAACAGTTAAGCTGATGAGCCACTTTGGATGCAGCTTTACCCAGGGAGCTGCATCCTGCTGCCCAGTGACAGGTGTCACCACGGTACGTACCCGTTTAGAACAGATTGCTCCCTAACTAGAACCAGGTAGGAGGGAGAACAGATGGGTGGCGGCAGCGTCATGGAAGAGGAGCGAAGTTCCACAAGACTGGTAGGTCCCAGAAAACAGAGGTAGGCGCTCTATAATGGGCGTTAGGTAAACAAAAAAGACTAGATGCCTTGATCTTTTCCAAATATTTATTAAAGTAGAGATGTGTTCAAGGGAATGCCCGACTCAGGCCGCGTTTTACAGCTTCAACAGCTGCTGCCTCAGGGGCCACAAGCAAACCAAAATACAGTAATTTATAAAATAATACATTTTAATAAAACTTAAAATTTTTTGGATAAAAATGGTGACATCTCTATATGAACAGATAACAGACACTAACTCCTGATGTTACAATATATGTTCTTTTGCATAAGTAATGTAACAGTATGCTATGAAAAATATTTATAAAACTCTTTACCTTAGACAATCAAGAATCTCAAGCTGGAATGTGGATAATCTTAGTTTTGTATCTAAAGCATGTCTTCTTGCCAAAAAATGTATCTTGCTAAAATGGATTGGGTCAGTACCACCCTCTACTTACTGAACTTTATCAGTTAGAATAGGGGTCAATGTATAAAAGATTTTCCTATCGGAAAAAACGGGTTTTCCATGAAATATGGGCTTGCTATTATAAATCCATATCTTTGACTGTCCGGCAGTCTGCTCCTTTTAGAGGGTCTGGAGTAAAGGGAATGGTCTTGCTAATGGATAGACCGGAAGTCATGGATCATTACTTACTTACGGATCATTCCTTACTTACTTAGCTTCTCGTAGACTGATGGATCCAACCCCTGAGTCTGTTTAGAGCATGCTATGTTGTGGAGGGTCTCTGCGGGGGAAGGGTGGGAGGTAAAAGATACTAAAATCATTGGGGGAACTGCATTGTATTTTGCCTTTATGTATATATAAATCTTTGATGCAAGTACTCCAATAAAATGTTTTAAAAAAAAAAGAATTGCAGCTGAATTTTATAGTGGTGTTATATCATCAAGGTGACTGTAAACCAACCCTGCAAGATAACTATAAGAGATGTGCAGACAATTAATGTAACCTATTGAAGACATTGAATACTTGGTTAAATGTACCAGTCTTAATGATGAAGCAGTACTGATTAAAGCTAACTATAAAAATATACAAGCAATAAAGATATCTCTTTATAGCAATGGATACTTAGTTGAATGTGCCAGTCTGTATTATGACGTGAATCGGTTATTTACTCTTTCGGATAGTAGAAGGACTAGGGGGCACTCCATGAAGTTAGCAAGTAGCACATTTAAAACTAATCGGAGAAAGTTCTTTTTTACTCAACCGCACAATTAAACTCTGGAATTTGTTGCCAGAGGATGTGGTTAGTGCAGTTAGTATAGCTGTGTTTAAAAAAGGATTGGATAAGTTCTTGGAGGAGAAGTCCATTACCTGCTATTAAGTTCACTTAGAGAATAGCCACTGCCATTAGCAATGGTAACATGGAATAGACTTAGTGTTTGGGTACTTGCCAGGTTCTTGTGGCCTGGATTGGCCTCTGTTGGAAACAGGATGCTGGGCTTGATGGACCCTTGGTCTGACCCAGTATGGCATTTTCTTATGTTCTTATGACGGACCAAACCAAGGATTTTCTGTTGCAAAACTATGGCAATTAAGATGTTTGTGTTTCAAGTTACAAAAAAGTCTTTGTTTCAAATGTCAAAAGACACAGTGTATTGAAATCAACACTTTCTTGAAAACAAAATTTCTAACAAGTACAATTAAATGTTGTGATATATATACACATGAAAAATGAAAGCATTGGTTGATTCTTAAAGTTAAGAAAATATATAAGAAGAAATGTGCTTGGGGGAGTCTAAATAGTACCGTTCTTAAGTTTTTAACTTGTACACTCTATGGTAACAAAACTTTTACCGGCCTTTCTTCTTTCCAGCTTGTTGCAAGCTTCCAAGTTCTCTCCCCCTGTTGATTGTAACTTTTGACTTATTCCTACTTATTGTTATCTTTCGTTTACGTGAATTGTTACTCTAGTTTTTCCCTTTGTTAAACTGTAAACCGATCCGATATGGTAATTTACTATGAAGGTCGGTATAAAAAACTGTTAAATAAATAAATAAATTAATGCCGACTGCATGAAAAAAAAACGCTAGAACATGTCAAACCAGAGTTCCGGACATGCTGAACTGTATCTCGGCTTGAAATTATACTCATTCAATGATCTAATGGCCGCGGTCAAAACCGCGAGCATTCACTAAAGAATGCCTGGATAAAAACCAAAAAAACGAAGGTAAAACTCCTTTATTAAAACATGATGAATAGTGAAATAAATATTACACTAGCACCGGTAGTAGATCTATAACTGTTTTTTGGGGGACACAGATGTTACATATGATTTTTTAAAATGACATTAGTTAACCCGAGTGGATACTTCATCGGCTGTTTTACTCTTTAGCCATGCCTACTAGTTGATTGACAGGATGTTAAAAATAAATTTTGAATCCCTTTAACACACAAACTTTATTCGTTATTTTTTTATATTTTTACATTCTGACTATGTATTTATTAATTTTAAGCATTTTTTAAGTTATTAATGTTTTGAATTTTTGGCGCCAAATAAAGCCCTTTAAAATGGCTGTTCAATAGCGCCTTGAAAAACTGCGGGTAGAGACCAAACGCATGACGGCGGTGCGCAAGGTGAACACATTTGTTTTAGATCGTTGTTGAACAAGCTATTTTGAAGTCATTTCTTGTGCCTTCTGGTTATTTTACATAGTTATAGATCTACTACCGGTGCTAGTGTAATATTTATTTCACTATTCATCATGTTTTAATAAAGGAGTTTTACCTTCGTTTTTTGGTTTTTATCCAGGCATTCTTTAGTGAATGCTCGCGGTTTTGACCGCAGCCATTAGATCATTGAATGAGTATAATTTCAAGCCGAGATAGTTCAGCATGTCTGGAACTCTGGTTTGACATGTTCTAGCGTTTTTTTTTCATGCAGTCTGCATTATTTAGAGTCCCCCAAGCACATTTTTTCTTATATATTTTCTTAAGTTTAAGAATCAACCAATGCTTTCATTTTTCATGTGTATATCTATCACAACATTTAATTGTACTTGTTAGAAATTTTGTTTTCAAGAAAGTGTTGATTTCAATACACTGTCTTTTGACATTTGAAACAAAGACTTTTTTGTAACTTGAAACATAAACATCTTAATTGCCACAGTTTATCCTTGGTTTTGGTCCATCATAATACAGACTGGCACATTCAACTAAGTATCCATTGCTATAAAGAGATACATTTATTGCTTGTATATTTTTATAGTTAATGATGAAGCAGTACTGAAAACTAAGACTGGTTCATTTAACCAAGTATTCCATGTCTTCAATAGGTTACATTAATTGTCTGCACATCTCTTATAGTTATCTTGCAGGGTTGGTTTACAGTCAGCTTGATGATATAATACCACTATAATTCAGCTGCGATTCTTGATTGTCTAAGGTAAAGAGTTTTATAAATATTTTTCATAGTATACTGTTACAATATATGTTCTTTTGCATAAGTAATGTAACATCAGGAGTTAGTGTCTGTTATCTGTTCATTTAGAGATGTCACCATTTTTTATCCAAAAATGTCTTTACAATATTTTATAAAATAATACATTTATTTTGGTTTTGCATGTAGCCCCTGAGCCAGCCGCTGTTGAGCTGCGAAACTCGGCCTGCGTCGGGCATTCCCTTGAACACGTCTCTACTTTAATAAATATTTGGAAAAGATCAAGCCACAAGACTGGTAGGAAAGGATCTGGGAGTTATGATACTTTACATGTCTGTGAGAGAGAAATGTGATGCCCAGTAATGGGATGGGTGAATAGGATTTGCATCTAAAACATGTGAATAAAGCTCCCTACCAGCTCAGCACTGGTAAAGTCTTTGGAGTACTGTGCCCTGTGCTGGACACCACACCTTCAGAAGGAGGAAGTGGAGAACAGTAAAGGTTTAGATAATGATCCTGTGTGAGTTCATGGGACAGTGAGAAATGGTGTGCTACAGCTGCGGGGGGGGGGGGACGGGGACTGCTGGTCCCAGGTGCTGAGTGATCCAGGGGGAGGGGAGAAGGAGAGAGAGAGAGAGAGATCATTGTAGGTGCCGGGGGGGAGGGGGAGGGACACACACGGCTTGTTACAGGCACCAAGTAGGGGGAGAGGAAGGCAGGCCAGGCAGGAAAAATGAGACTGATTGCCACAGAAATCAGGAGTTTGGAGAAAAGGAAAACGATGACTGATTTTTATAGAATTCTATATACAGGGGTTTGCAGTGAGGATGGTTCTCCGTCCTCTCGAGAAGGACGGACAAGACGTAACAAGCAGCTTAAATTACAGCGGCAGAGATGTGGGGCAGGATTTAGGAAGAGCTTTACTTGAAGAGCAGTTGAGCATTGGAACAAGTTCTCTGGCAGGGAAGGAGTTAAATCTCCATCACTGGAGAGTTTTTAAAGCAGCTTAGGGTGAGCCTGCCTAGGACAGGTTAAGATTCAGGGCTTTGGCTAACTGTCCCTAACTTTCTATAAGAGAATTCTCGCTGGCTTAGGGAGGGAGAGCGTTGTTTGTTTGGGCCAAGACCCGTCCTTCTTTTGTGTTTTCTAAACAGAGGCTTTGCTGAATATGGTAGCCCAGCCTTTGTGATCTGAGCCTCTCGCTTCTGGGGCTGATCTCAGAGGCTGGACAAAGGGATCAGACACAGATTGAGTCAGCCAGGTTTTGGAGGATAAAAGTGATGTTACCACTTCTCTTATCATAGTCCTGCTGAGGTGTGAGAGATCAGTCTCTGAGGGCCGAAGAGCTCATGTTCTGGGTTTTTTTGGTTTTTTTTATTGATGTCTGAGCCTTTTAATTTTAAGAATTATGTTGACAGAGACCTTCTGATGAAATCACTCAGGAGTTTGCTCAGTCTGTCCAGGACAGTCCAAACATTGCTTGGAGAAGTTGAGAGAGAGAGAGAGAGAGGTGGTGCTGGAGTTCTACAGCAGTGGATAAACCATTACTAAAGCTGCGCTGGGTAGTGCTCTCATGCTGCAGATACCAAAAGCCACTAAGGGCAGGAGAAAAAGGATGTGACTAAGCCTCTAACAAGCAGAATCAGATGCATTTCAGATGGTGAAACAGGTCACATTTATTTATGGGAAACAGTCTAAAATGCCACAATATTAGTGAAAATGGAGCCCAGACAACCAGTCAGCTCTCCATTGGAAGTCGTCTTCCCCAGCTTGAGGCCTCCTTTCCCGTCCCTTCTGTTTTATGAGCTGCAATGTCACTCCACGGAAGGTCCCAGCAAGGTACTATTGCTCTTCTTGTTCTCCTCCTCCCTGAGATAGAGCTAAATCGTTACAGCCGGAGGTTCTGTCCGATCCAGCTCCTGACTGCAGTGACTCGGGTGTAGACTCCTGGGAAATAAGGCCGGGCACAGCCATAGCCCCAGCTCGTGATTCCTGCCAGAAACCACTTCCCCGAGGGCTCTCTGCAGGCCAAAGGCCCACCGGCATCCCCCTGGAGAAGAGAAACACAAAATGTCGTCAGTCAGCAGGGCTATGAATTGGGGTACAGACAAGGCCCATGGCCTTTACTCAGCCAATTATAATAAAAGTGCACTGCTCTTGCCAGCCCATGCTACAGAACTTAGAAAATAGTGTGTAATGATAGCACAGGATGGAGTGTAGTAAGTGATAATATGACAGGGTGTCATTAGTATTAATAATACAAAACAGAATGCAGTAATAGTTACATTGGCTTCCAGCTATGTATCATGAAATATAACTTTTGTTTTTCCTTGACCTTCAACACTCTATGGACTGGGCCTGAATTATATAAGATAAACCTCAGCGTGTCATGCCATGGTGCTTTACGTCCTTAGCGGAGGGAAAACCTATGGTTAATTGCATCCGTAACTATGGAATTGGCTTCCAAAAGAGATTTATTTATTAATGGATTTTAGAGGCTTTAGAAGTGTGTGTTGTTTTTTTTGTTTGTTTTTTACAGCACTTTGATTAGGCTTGTTCCTTTACTTGCTGCTGAACAATTTTGTGCTATTTAGTATGCTGTTTAATTATTTTGACATGTTTACTTATTTTATTTATCTTTTTGAATGTTTGTTTTTCTGTTAGTGGTATTGACTTATATTGTCTTATCCATTTTGATTTAGTTTGTTGTATCTATTTTTGCAGTAACTCTATTAGAAAGGCAAGAAATAAATCCAACTAAGGAGAAATTACTACTTACCGATAATTTCCTTTCCTCTAATGAAGGCAAACTAATCCCCACGAGTAAGTTATGCACCTCTGCCAGCAGAAGGCGATGGAGTAAAAGCTGACATTGCAGACATATAGCCCTGCCCCGACATCAGCCTGCCAGCATTCTCAGAAAAAAAGCCAAACTGGAAAAACTGATAATATTTGAACATGATTATTAATAATCAGTACTCATACTTCCAACCAATAGGGAACATTGAGCTCAGCAAAACAATGAACATTCACTAAACTGGGGGGGGCTGGTTAAGCTGCTTATTAGTCCTCTAACGAAAGCAGGAACTCTGCATCATCTGCACCTAAAAGGTGAACCAAGGCAAAATTGACAGCAGAGGGCAGGTCGGGGATTGGCCTGCCTTCATTAGAGGAAAGGAAATTATCAGATAAGTAGTAATTTTTCCTTCCTCTGCACTCAGGCAGGCCAGTTCCCATGAGTGAGATATACCAAAGCTACTACCGTACAGGGCAGGAGGCTGCCCACAGTCCGGTCAACACTGCTCACAAGAATTGGCATCCTCCCAAGGCCGAACATCCAAGCAATAATGCTCGGGAAAACATGTGTAAGATGATCACAGTGCTGCTTGGCAATTCTCAACAGGAGGCAATCAAACCTCTGCCCACGATACCACTTGAGCCCTTGTGAGATGCGGTCTAGTTCTGATTCAGCAAAGGAATCTTGGCATTCACATGGATGGCCATGACTTCCTCAATCCAACAGACGATAGTTGCCCTTGCCACAGGCTCATCCTGTTTACCGCCACCATGGAGCACAAACAGCGGATACTAAATCTGGTTGGAAGTGTGATCGTCTAAGTACTCCCGCAAATGTCACTTGACATCCAAGGAACACAAAAGAACAATACTCCAAAACCAAAACCGTATACTCACTAACACCAGGAGAAGAGAACACATAACCCCTATCCTGATGGGCCTCCACTGGCTACCCATCCACTTCAGAATAATCTACAAGGCCATTCTCACCATTTTCAAAAACATCCATCAATTAGCCCCTATTGACCTCCATATCCCCCTCCGATTACACCACTCAACAAGACCGACAAGAGATGCTTACAAAGGTTCACTTCAAGTTCCTCCAGCCAAAACGACCAGACACATCACGCTCAGAGATCGGGCCTTCTCCACAGCCGGTCCAACTTTATGGAACTCCATTCCCCCGGATCTCAGAATGGAACTCAGCATCTCAACATTCAAGAAAAGACTCAAGACGTGGCTGTTCACGCAGGCCTTTCCTAACTCAAACATTACTTAACTCCCTTAAATCATCAATCATTAATAGCCACCTCTTATAATGTTTTTTGTATATATATATATATATCTGATCTTCATTTTCCTTCTTACCCCAAGTTATTGATTCCCTGTTACATGTAACTGCTTTTCTGCACCATTGTTCAAATTGTAAAGTTTATTTGAGTTTCACCCCTGTTTCTTGTGAACCAGCATGATGGGACTACCGTCTTGAATGTTGGTATATAAAAAAACTTAAATAAATAAATAAATAAATAAATTTGCGGCAAAAAGAAGGCACATTCCGATGCTGTACCACCCCCGGCGTCTTCTGCAGAAAAGGCGCACAGCAAAAAGAAGCATGCAGCTTGGAACCTGAGGTGCAGACCAGGTAGCAACTAGGAAAAAAAAACTGCCAGATAAGAAATCACAAGGAGAGGCCACGCGGTGGCCAAAAAGTCAGACCCGCCAAGAAAATACATGCTCGGATGAAGGCCTCATAAAGGGATTGGAAGACGCAAGGGAGAATGAAAATGCTTAACTCCCTTCAAGCATTGGGCCACATCTGCATGGACAGACACGGGTTCACTCACCCCCTATAACAAGGCAGAACTGCCACCTGCACCATTAAGGTATGCAAATTTGTCCTTTAAAAATTCCAAATTTAATGGAATTTCCCCTTCGAGAGGATGAGAACCTTGCTTCTCTCACCTGGTCTCAAACTCTCCAAATACTAATGTAGGTAGAGAAATATTTATTTATTTATTTATTTATTTAGCTCGATATTCGTTGGAAACATCACATCGGTTTCCAGCTAACAGAATTAGCAATAGGCTTTACATTAAAACTGAGGTAAAGAAACAAAATCAGGTAACAAAAGTTAGCAACGGGCTTTAAATTAAAAATGGAAGTCAAGAAAGAAAATCAAGTAACAAAACAGTATCAGGGAGTTAACCATAAGATAAAATCATACCAGAAAAGGGGGGAGAGATGTGAAAATTAATCCTAAAAACTAACATGATGGAAAGGAAGAAATGGAAACCTTTCTTGGCCTGAAGCAAAGTGGAATTCACTGCAGTCGAATAAACCTTGCTTCAGCAACTGAGCCCTTTCAAGGGACAAACCATAAGACAAAATTGACCTGGATCATTAGCTAGAATTGATCCTCACTGCAGTAGAACCACAGTGGCAGTCAGAGGGGACTACCCATCAGTAGTTTCTGTTGATAGGCATACCATGGCACCTGGGACCAATCCGAAGCCACCAAAAATGACTGTCAGCCTGACTTACAATCTTCGGAACAGGCCTGCTTATCAGAGGGCAGGATGGGAAGGCATACAACAACCTGGCACATGGCTTCACTTGAATGAAGGCAGTGATGCCCAGTGCTTTTGCATCCTGGCTGTGGCTGAAAAACCACGGAACCTTTGTGCCATCAAAGTCACCAGGAAGTCTAGATAAAGGAGACTGCCCGCAGCGCTCCACTGAGCTGAAAGGCTTCATCCGCTAATTCCTACTCTTCTGGGACCAAGCTCTTTCTACTGAGAAAGTCAGCCCCTACATTGTCCTTTCCAGCAATGTGGGGGTTGGATATGTTAACAGATGTTGCTCTGCCCATACCATGAGCTCATCTCTCACCTTTGACGCCTGTTGCCTTTGGTTACATCCTGATGATTGAAGAAGGCACTGTTGTTGCATTGTCAGACACTAGGTGGACTGCCCGAGCCTTTAGCTGTGTGGCAAACTGTAAGCATACTTCCAATTGATTGATTCTCCACTGTCGCTCCTCAGCATTCCAGTGAACTTGCACCATCAATTCCTGACTTAGAAGGCTCGCATCTGTCCTGAGTACGAACCAAACTGGCGTCTCCAAGGAATTCCCTTCCTGAGATGATCCACTTGAAATCATCACTGCAAATGGATGCTCAACTTCAAAGGTAAGCAAAGCTTCATGGTGTAGTTCTGTGACCACCAGTGGGAAAGCAACATGTTTGGAGAGGGTGCATATGTGCCCCTGTCCAGGGAACCACATCCAATGTGGCTACAGTCAAACAAGACAACATCATCTGGCAAATAGTCTTTCTCAAAGAGGGAACATGATCGATCAACTTCTGAATGCGGCTCTCCGCCAGAAACATTCTGCCCTGTTTCAAATTGAAATGAATGCAGCATCCAAACCAGCTGTAGCTGCTCTCTGCCAGGTTCACCACCCAGCCTAGCTCTCACAATAAGGAGACCAGCTTGTGAGGAATCAGGTGACGCTCCTCTATGCTCTTGGCTTGAATCAACAAGTCATTTAGATATGGGTGAAAGAGGATGCTGCACCTACGCAAGGCAACTGCTATCACCACATCACCCTTGAAATTCCTGTGTAAATGGCCAGCCTGAAGGGAAAAGCCAGAAACGGATAATGATATTCCACAACAGCAAACCATCGAAACCATTGCTGTATCTAGCAGATTGGAAGATGGAGCTATGCCTCCGTCAGATCCAGGGACATGTATTGTACTGCCTTTATTGTAAAATGTAGCCTAGTGGTTAGCGTAGCGGGCTACAACCCAGGGATCAAATTCTGCTGTCATTTGTTGTGGCCTTGGGCAAGTCACTTTACCCTCTATTGCCTCAGGTATAAAATTAGATTGTAAGCCTTGTGGGGATAGGGAAATACCTTTAGTACCTGACTGTAATCAGCTTTGATGTACACTTTGAAGTGCTGAAAAGCGGAATATAAACATTTAAATAAATAAACCCTCCATTCAGAAATGTTACCCACAAATGTCAATGGACTCTTGAAATCTAGAATGGGTCAAAAAGATCCCTCCTCCTATAGAGAGGCCTGCATTTGCTTGTGATTTGGGAAATAGAAATAAGGCCTTCAAGTCCAACTGACTCCATCTGATAGTCTCCACTGCCATCTTTCCCTGAGGAGAGTTGCATGGAGAACTCAAAGGCATCCAGAGGAAAGCAAAGAAAAGGTAGAGCATAGCTATTCCAAATCACTTCCATGATTCATGAGCCTGACATGATCTGTACCCATCCCTGATAAAAGCAAGATAAGTGTCCGCCTAGCTGCAGCCTCAGCAAGTGAGTCAGCAAACCTTCATTGAGAAGATGAAGAGGCTCCACTCCCAGAGCCCACATCCATCCAAGACTTCCTGAGGGGGGAAGGAGTGAGACCTCTCAAAGGAAGGAGGTCTGTGAGTAGATGCCCCCCCCCCCCCCAAGGAAGTAGTGGTCACATGCCCGAAAAGGATGCAAAGCTGGCTTCTTAGCCTCCAGCAGATGAGGGATCTGAGTTTCCCCACCATCTATTTGCCATCTTCTCCAACCACTACCAAATAAAAGAGAACCCTTAAAGGATAATTATGTGAGATTGGACTTTGCAATGGTGTCTGCTGACCAACTTCACAACTCTAGCTGCCGCCAAACAGATATCACTGAAGCAACTTCATGGCTGGCAGTGTGAACAAGGACACATCCCGCAAGCTTAGAACGCTGCTCCTGATTCTATTACTGCTCTACTCCTGAGAGAGATGCAGACTAGCTCTAGCCACCAAGGAACAAAAGAGGCAATCATGTAAGTTCATCACCATGGCCTCAAGGCTTGTTAGGGATCCTTCATCTAAGCACCTGTAGAGTCACTCCCAGCTATCTCAAACATATTCAGAGGCTGAGAGATCAGACTCAGCAACTCATCACTAGGAAAGAAAACTGAGAAGATGCCATATGGTACTAAATCCAGGTTAATTTCCCCTTCCTCAGGAGGGGAGCTACCCATATCATCAGTGTCATCTAGATCTACAAACAGGCAAAGATCATCAGGAAGCACTGCACCAAGTGTTTGCATGTGGTGGTGGACAAGTGGGGACCCAAAGCGCATGATCCTAATCTAGGAGACATTACCATCTTTGAAGGATACCCCTGCAGAAAGGGTGGTAGGTACTGGAAAATATTCCTCTGCAGAAAAGGAGGATGGGTCCATACCAGGCCCATAGGCCAAAACCTAACATCAAGCCTTAGTACTAGCCTTATTAATTACACCAAACTAGAAAATTTTACTCCTGCACTCCACAAAAAATGGCAAATGCTCAATCCCCTGACTACAACCACCTCAAGACCAGTAGAAAGGAACTAATCACGGATAACCCATAGAACGAAACAAAACAAAAACCAAGAAAGACTGAGTACCAACACACAAACCTCACACACATCAACACTAAGATCTACAACAGTTACATAGCACTATCATTCCTACTATTTAATGCACAATCCATACTAAAGAAAATACCCATCATCACCTATCTACTTGAAGATTACAAACCGGATTTCATAGCCATCATGGAAACATGGATAAAAAACACAGACAATGTCTTAATCAAATCAATAACCCTATCTACAGAACATTTTCAATCCCTAGACCAAAAAAGAAAGGTGGAGATCTAATGCTAATCATAAAAAAAAAACCTACAGATGAAACTACTTCCAACTAACAAATACGCATCACTGGAAATTGCACTATTCGACTCACCAAAACTACAAATCTGCCTTTGTATACTGCCCCCCCCCCTGACCCCCGCCAATTCACTGGATCGGAACTGCTCACCACTTCTAGAATTTTTCTTGACCAAACTATCAATAAACCCATCATCATATTAGGTGACTTTAACATCCACATAGACTCCATCCCCCACTCATCCACATGTACCTCAATTATAGACGCTCTCTCATCCCTAGGCCTAAGTCAAATCATCAGTGGCCCAACGCACAAAGCAGGTCACATACTAGACCTAGTCTTCATCAAAACAAATATGGGCTAACTACCAAACAAAGATCACAAATATACCCTAGTCGGACCACTCTATAATCTACTCCACTCTGACTTCCAATTGTAAATTTACTACAATAAAAAGACCACCTAAATCCTTCTCCTACCAGCCACCCTTTAACATTGAGACACTTCAAGATATTCTACAATCAGAATTATTAAACATCGACATATCTAACGCAGAAAATGCCACTTCCTCTTGGCTCACCATCACCAAAACAATAGCAGACAAGATAAACCCCATGATAAAGAAAACAATAAAAAACCCAAAACACCAGAACCAATGGTACAACGACAACATCAGATCAGCCAAACGTGAACTCAGAAAAAAAAAGAGAAAGCATGGAGAAACAACAAAACACTACTTAATATCTACTGATCACACTTAGCAGACTACAAAAAACTTATCCACACTGCAAAAAAAGACTTCTACTCAAACAAAATAAACAAATACCAACATAACCCAAGAATGCTTTTCAATATCGTACAAAGCCTAACCAAATCCTCCAATGACCAGATGTCATCAACCTCCAAGATCACACGCAACGAGTTTGCAGATTTCTTCAACGAAAAAATCAAAAACCTCATAAATAACACCCTCAACAACACGCAAGACCCAAAAATACAAATCAGTCAAACAGGCTGGCCCAACTTTGATACAGCATCTTCACTCTAAATCCAAATGATCATCAAAAAAAATGAATCCAGCTAAACACCCTATCGATTGGGTTTATGATCAAAGCCATCGAACCATCAATAAATAAAACGTTAACCGACATTGTAAACCTATCCCTCACAGAAGGAAACTACCCCGACTGCCTAAAATCAGCAATTATCAAACCCATGCTGAAAAAGACCAACCTTGATCCAGAAAACCCACTAAACTATCGATTCATATCAAACCTACCATTCATTGCCAAAATTATCGAAAAAATAGTCCACTCCCAACTCAACGACCACCTGGAAGAAAACAACATCCTACTCTCCACACAATTTGGCTTCAGGAAACACATGAACACTGAGTCACTACTCCTATCTTTAAACGACACCGTGCTCAAAGGCTTTGAAAAAGGACACAGCTACCTTTTAATCCTACTTGACCTATCAGCAGCCTTTGACACAGTAAACCACTCAATCATGATCGACCGTCTCTCCGAAATTGGCGCAAAAGAAAAAACCCTACAATGGTTCTCATCCTATCTATCACAAAGAAGCTACCAAGTGTCGATCAATGACACCCTCTCAAAGAAAATAAACCTTGACTCCGGAGTTCCCCAAGGCACCACCCTATCTGTGACACTCTTCAACATTTATCTGCTACCAATATGCCACTTCCTCTCAAACCTTAAACTGACCCACTTCAGATATGCAGATGATATCCAACTATTGATCCCAATATACAAACCTCTGGAAGAAGCCTACAAAAAAACAGCCACTTACCTCACCAAAATAAAACTACTAACCAACATGAAACTCATCCTAAACTTCGATAAGACAGAAATAATAATACTAGACAGAAAGAACAAAGCTCCTCAACTACCACCTCTCAACTTAATGAACCAAAAAGCTGCAATCTCACCTGTCACTTATGCCCACAACCTAGGAGTCATAATTGACAATGAACTGTCCTTCAAAAACCACATCACTTCTAAAATCAAAGACGGATAGCACAAACTCCTAACCCTACGTCATCTAAAACCTTTCCTATCTCCCAGCGCCTTCAGATCAGTCCTTCAACTACTCATCTTCTCCAACCTAGACTACTGCAACTCCCTGCTATTCAACTTACCTCTCTCACCACCATCCGACCACTCCAAATCCTCCAAAATACAGCCGCCAGAATACTCACTGGAACTAAAAAACATGATCACATTACTCCTACACTTATTTCAATACACTGGCCCCCAATAAAATTCAGGATAGAATACAAAATACTATCCATATTACACAAAATAATATATGAAAAACAAATAAACTGGCTAAGTACATCTATAAAACTACACTTCCCAAACAGAAACCTCTGCTCAGCTAACAAAGGTCTATTAAAGATTCCACCTATTCGCTCCAAACAACTTACCTCAACTCGGAAGAGAGCCATATCCCTAGGAAGTCCCAAACTCTGGAACACCCTCCCAACCGAACTTAGAACACAGCAAAATTTAAAAATCTTCAAAAAAGAACTAAAAACCTGGATGTTTACCAAAGCCTACCAAAACACCCAATGACTCTCAGATATTACCTCACTCCTACTGGCCCTATGCCCACCATGTGGAACCAATATAAGCTCGTAATACAAACATAACTGAAACCGCATAGTTTGAAATACGATCTATGTTTATAAAGCCTACAATATTTATGTTGACAATCACATGATTCTTTGGAAACTATGTTAAACATCGAAACTTTGTAAACTATTGTGATGGCGAAACCGAATGACGGTATATAAAACTCAATAAATAAATAAATACATCTCTGGAGTGAGCATCTCCTGAAGATGTCTCTGGTAGTGGCTCAACTGAAAAAGGGGGCATGCTTGTTCTGTCGCCTCCAGACCCACTACCCTCAGTCTGAGGGGGTAGAACAGCAAGGGCAAAAGTAGTAGGAGGCAAAGCAGCTCAAGCATCCAGGTATCACTGATACAAGTTTGTAGAAAGTTCCACCTGTATTGCCTTTATAAGGCAAGGAGCACAATGGCTAAGTGTGTGGCTTCTTTGACGATGGTGCCGGTAGCTGCACCACAGTGCGATATGCGCTCAAGCACACACTCACCTACGTTCAGAAGATGTGTGCAGAAACCACGTCTCTAATATGCATTCATCTACTAGGTCAGCTATGCAGTCAGGCAATGGCACGAAGCTATGTGCACAATACTTGACTTCTCTAGAAACCATCCACACCTCTGTTGGTTGGGTTTTTTTGGGGGTTTTTTTTGTTTTTTTTTTTACTACAAGCAATCCCCGGTAGGGAAATGTATGTCCACTATCTGCTGGAGAATACCTGGGGGCTGATGTCAGTGCAGGGCTATATATCCATGATGTCAACTTTTACTCTGCTCTATCAGCTGGTAGAGGTGCATAATCCCTCGTGGGCACTGGCCTGCCTGAGTGCAAAGAAAACAAAAATAAACTTACAGTTACAGGACAGGTGCAGTGAGTAATAACATTATCGGGAATCATGAGTATTAAGAGGATGGTGTGCAGTAAGTAGTAGTAACACATGGCAGGGGTTCAGGATTGCCTTGCGCAATCCTAGCAAGAGTCTCTTTCTTTCATGCCTGGAACATGATATGCTGGTTAAAAATCAAACTAACCAATCTGCTAAGGCCAGGTAAACTGGTGGCAGCACTGGTGTGGGGGGTAGGACTTACTGAGCAGCTGTCTGCTCCCCCATGCAGAACTCCAGCACATAGCATTCTGGTGCTGATCTGCACTGGATACAGCTTCTTGCAGGTCTGATCCCCAATGATGCCGACTCCAGCCTTCTGCAGCTGTTTGGACATTGATCCTGCAGAGAGACATAATGGCTAGTGAATGAGTGGGAGAGGTAAGAGATGTCATTCATCACAGGAGCTGAGTGTGAGGTGACAGAAAAAGCCTACTGAAAGCACAGATTAGGGAAAGGTCAAATGTGAGCATACATCAGGACTTGCCAAGCTGTGAGCACGTTGTGAGTGCATCTGCATACCTTGCCCAGCAGCCCCTAGGCCAGAACTCCAGAGGTCACTGCAAACTATCCAGGCTTCAGTCTCCACAGCCCCGGTTCCAGAGGCCTCACACTCCTTGCAACAGAAGACTGGAATGCAAGCACCGTTAGGCACATGCACCTTAGAACGCCTTACTACATATTTATTACTCATTTGTTATTGAAGGAATTTAATTCACAACTGGAATCAATAAGATGGGTAAGTAGGTAGTTATAAGCAAATTAACTGTAGTGTTTTGAGAGTCACCGACAAATGTAACATAAAGCAATAGACTAAAAATACTTTAGATTACCTTTAAATCCCTACTCCCTTAGAAATTTTAACTTGATGATAAATCAACAAAATTAAGGTGCAGAGAGTAGACCAGAAGCAAGAGGGAGGCTATCCCGTCTTTTGCACTAAGTGCCACATACAGGATTATCTCCCAGTTGGTGAGAGATTGTATGTGTGTACTTGGTCCAAAGAGCTCTGGAGAATGAGTTCAGTCTCCATAGGCTAGAGGGACAGAGCTGGAGGAGCTACGGGAGACAGATATACACTAGACAGAGGAGACCTGCAGGAACATAGTAGAGCAGTCCCACCTCTTATCTGGCAGTCCCTGTTCTGCCTTGGAGGAGAAAGAGAGGTAAAGTTCCTAGATAAAATAAATGACTGCTTCATGGAGCAGCTGGTACAAGAACCAAAAAGAGGGGAATCTATTTTAGATCTAATCCTTAGTATAATTCAGGCTTTGGTGCAAGAGGTAACAGTATTGGAGCCACGTGGCAACAGTGATCACAACATGATCAATTTTGTTTTAACCGGAGGGAGGACATTAAAGACATCTACTGCGATAGTCATCCTTTTGGAAAGTTAAATACTATAAGAAGAGGAAAATTGGTAGGAAAAAACTGAAAGGAGCAGTTGTAAAGGTTAAGAGTTCACAGCAAGTATGGAAGCCCAGACTAGATGTATTCCACTCATTAGAAAAGGCAGAAGGAAAGCTAAACTGCTACTGCTATGATTAAAGGTTGAGGTGAGAGAGTCTATAATAGCTAAAAGAACATCTTTCAAGAAATGGAAAAGGGATCCAAATGAATAAAACGGGGAACAGCATAAGCAATGGCAAGTCAGATGCAAAGCATTGAAAAAGGAAGGCAAAGAGCGAAGTTTGCCATAGAAGCAAAAACTCATAATAAAAACACTTTCAGGTTCAGTTAAAGTAAGCCTGCAAGGGCATTAGGTGAGCAGGAGGCACTTAAAGATGGCAAGGCCATAGCAGAGAGATTAAATTATTTTTTTGCTTTAGTCTTCATGGAGGAAGATATAAGAGAGAGACCCATGCCAGAAGTATATTCAAGGGTGATGATTCAGAGGATGTGAAATAAATCTGCGTGCCTAGAAGATGTACTAGGGCAAATTGACAAACTAAAGAGTAGCTAACACCTGGACCAGATGGTATACATCCCAGAGTGCTGAAAGAACTGAGAACTGAAATGGGAATAACAAGTCAGGTGATCAAATTTGCCAATGGCCAAAATTATGCAAAGCTGTTAAATCACAAGAGGATTGTGAGAAATTGCTAGAGGACATTGCAAAACTGGGAGACTGGGCACGCAAATGAAATTTAATGTGGACAAGTGCAAAGTGCTGCACTTAGGGAACAGTAACCCAAATTTTAGTTAGTCAATGCAAGGTTCCAGATTAGGTGTTGCCATTCAGGAAAAGGATCTAGGCACCATCGATTGACATCTTCTGCTCCGTTGAAATCTTCCGCTCCATGTGCAGCATCAGCCACCAAGAAGGCAATAGAATGCTAGGAATTATTAGGAAAGGACTGGAGAATAAAACAGAGAATATCACAATGCTTCTGTATCTCTTAAAATATATATTAGAATTAGAAAAGGCACAGAGAAGGGTGACCAAAATATTAAAGGGATGGAACAATTCCTTTATGAGAAAAGGCTAAAGAGGTTAGGATGCTTCAGCTTGGAGAAGAGACGGCTGAGGGAGATACGATAGAGGTCTATAAAATAATGAGTGGCATGGAACAAATAAATGTTAATTGGTTGTTTACTCTTTCAAAGAGTACAAAGACCAGGGGACACACAATGAAGTTACTGGGTAATATTTTAAAACTAATAAGAGAAAATATTTTTTTACTCAATACATAATAAAGCTCTGGAATTCATTGCCAGAGGATGTGGTGAAAGCTATCAGTGTAGCTGCATTTAAAAAAGGTTTGGACAAGTTCCTGGAGAAGTTCATAAACCATTATTAAGATGGAGTTGCCCAAATCCACTTCTTATCCCTGGAATAAGCAGCATAGAATCTATCTACCCCTTGCAATTCTGCCGGGTACTTGTGACATGGATTGCCCACAGTTGGAAACAGGATACTGGGCTTGATGGACCTTTGGTCTGACTCAGTATGGAAAATCTTATCTACTAAGTTATACATTTAAAGCTAATAAGTGGCCGGGTATAGTCTAACACGCGCAATGGGGAGGGATTAAAAAAAAAAATACGGGCGTTGACGTGAGTAGGCCTCTCCCAGTCCGCTCCAATTAAGGAGCGAACTGGGAGGGAACTTCTCTATTCCCCTTCCTACTCTGCCTCCCTTTTCCCCTCTCTTCCCTGACCCCTAAAACCCTATTTCCTATCCTTTTTTTTGTTGTTGTTATTTTGGAGCTTACTTCATCTGAATAGATGAAGTAAGTTCCGCACACCGGCCGGCTGCTGTTGCACACTTCCCCGGGACAGAGCCTAATGGCGCTATCCAGGCTGGCCTCACCCCTCCCAGACCCCACCCCTTTGATCGAGCCCAGTACTTCTGCGCGTATGGGGAGATATGCGCATGGCCGAGCCATTTTAAAAATGTGCTTGGCGCGCACAAGACCTGGCCACGCGCATATTCCCCGGTTTTTACGCATGCCAGGCTTTTAAAATTCAGGCGTTAGTGAATTAAGTACTAAGTTACGTGGATATT
Source organism: Rhinatrema bivittatum (assembly GCF_901001135.1). Lineage (NCBI taxonomy): Eukaryota > Metazoa > Chordata > Amphibia > Gymnophiona > Rhinatrematidae > Rhinatrema > Rhinatrema bivittatum. The sequence goes on from NC_042622.1 coordinate 267,726,813, forward strand.
CAGCGACCTCAGCTATGCCGCTGAGTTTCTGCAGAGAAGTCGCTACGTAGCCGGATAAGTTGTATATGTCTAAGTTTAGATCTGCTTTCGAGCAGGGTCTAACATGTTAGACAGACAACTTATCCCACCCACAAAGATCTCATGCTAAGAGATAGCTGGATAAGTCACTAATCCAGCTATCTAATGGCAGCTGAACGTAAGCAGATATTCAGCAGCTGCTAGATAGCCGGGTAAGTCCTACTTATACAGTTATCTGCTGGCTGTATATTGGGCATATGTAATCTATCTACGCTTTGGGATCCTGCCAGATTCTTGTGACCTGGATTGGGCTCTGTTGGAAACAGGTTATTGGGCTTGATGGACCCTTGGTCTGACCCAGTATGACAAATCTCATGTTCTTGTGTTAACCAGGCATCGGCACCCTGGGAAATGATCTTTAAATCAGGACCTGTTATGAATCTGCCAACAAATTGTGCGAGTCACTTGTACAACCATACGGACTGTAGAGCACTATGTGCAAGTTCTATTTTAAGAATGCGATGGTCTGTATGTAGCAAAGATTATACAGGACAGACTGAAAGAGATACTGACTTCATTGACTCTTGACGTGGAGGAATCCTACATGCAGCTGATGTCCATACACTCTATTCCTCTACCAGCTTATCTCCCAGCATGCATCTGCTCCTTATCTACTTCCTTAATAGGCCATACTTCCCTCCCCGGTGGATTCCCAGCATGTGCTGGCCCTATTACCACCTCCTTCAGTGGATTCTTGGTTCTTTACTTCCTTCCATGGTGGAATCCCAGTCTGTGGGTGATGACACCCAGCCTGAACTGGCCTCTTACCACCATTCTTGGTAGACCTCTGGCCCATGCTGATCCTTTGCCTCCTTCCTTGGTGGAATCCCAGGATTTGCTAACCTTTTACCTCCTTTCTTGATAGTCCCATGACTTGTACTGAACCCTTACTTCCAGCCTTACTGGACTTTGGCGTCCTGCTAACCCTTTGCCTCCTTCCTTGGTAGACCCCGGCTATGCTGGCCTCTTAGTTCCATCCCGGTTTGTCTTAGCCCTTTACCACCTCTGTTGGTAGATCTCCCTCCCCCCTCCATTCTGTGCTGGCCCTTTACCTCCTTCCTTGGTGGACCCCCATCCTGTGATGAAGCACTTGGTCCCTTCGGTGAAGATGTGAGTTGTGTCCGGGAGGCAGATGGGTTTGATGACCGTGCTGTAGGCGAGTGGTGCTGGCAGTTCCAAGAGAGCCACATCATTATCCAAGGTGTAACCATTGTAAAATGGGTGACGGTGGATGCGATAGATCTTCTCTACCCGCCCCTCAATACCGTTCAGGAATGGTGTTCCCATGAAGGCCGTCCACATCTTTGGGTCACTGTAACTGAAATATATTTGGATGACTAACACCCCTCCGGTGGGTAGAAGACAGCAGAAAATAATCATGCTAGCAGTACTAATGCCAGCAGCTAGCGATTCTCCTTTAAACTTGTCATGTATTTAGAGCTGGCAGGGAGAATCATAAGCTGGGCCCTGGCCAGTCTGCCCTGTATGTCTGAGGCACAGGGAAACCGGAGAAAAGAAACAATGTCCATCCTCTGTCAACAGTCCTTATGCAAAGGACAATGAGAGGTGGAAGAGCATCTGTAAACAGCCTGCCAGCCTGACCATGGGCCCCTGGGCATAGGGATTTATCCTGGCTAGCAAAGATGTGCCAGGACTTTGGTCACATTACCAAGCTATATTGGCCCCAGGCTCTGTCCTATAAGCAATATGTTCTACAGACCTGTTTCCAACTTACCCCTCCTAGCCAAAGTCCTTGAAAAATTAGTGAATGCTCGCCTTTCCGATCATCTTGAACAAAACAATATTCTCCCGTCCACCCAACATGGTTTCAGGAAGCATTTAAGTACTGAAACATTATTGCTCTCCCTCTACGACACACTCATCAGAGGAACAGATGCTGGTTCCTCTTATCTGATTGCCATGCTCGACATCTCTGCTGCGTTCGACACAGTTAATCATGATACCCTCCTCAACATCCTCAGGAGTATTGGAATCACTGGCAATGCCCTGGCTTGGATACAATCGTATCTCCAGAATCGCTTTTATACTGTCTTAGTGGATAACAACGAATCTGACCCTATCAGTCTCCCACAAGGTGTGCCCCAAGGTTCTTCCCTCTCCTCCACCCTTTTTAATATCTACATGTTACCCCTTACCACCCTTCTCACCAAACTCCACATCAAGCATTTCATTTATGCCGACGATGTGCAAATCATATTCCCCTTCTCTGACTCCCTCCAAACTGCTCTACGGAATTGGGAATCCTGTCTCTCCTCCATCAACCAACTACTCACTGATATGCACCTTGCTCTAAATCCCAACAAAACCGAACTAGTAATCATCTCCAATAAGCAACCGCTCCCAGCCATCCCCCATACATACTCATCCACTATTTTCCCCACGCACATTCGCAATTTAGGTGTCCTTATTGATAATCATCTTACTTTTAAACCATTCATCAAATCTATCCTAAAGGAATGCATTTTAAACTGCAAACGATAAAAAAAACTCAGACCCCTCCTACATTTCTCGGATTTCCATACAGTGCTCCAGTCTATTATATTGTCGAAAATAGACTACTGTAATGCACTCCTTGGCATCCCCACAACACACATCAAGCCGTTACAGCTATTACAAAATGCCGCCGCTCGGATACTGTCAAATTCTAAAAAAAGAGACCATATTACCCCCACCCTTATCGAATTACACTGGCTCCCAATACGCTCAAGAATACTTTATAAAGCACTCTCCCTCATCCACAAAAGTCTGTTAAACTCCAACCTCAATTGGATCAACCCCCCCCCCTCCTCCCACGTACCTCCAACAGACCCACCCGCCCTGCCCTGCAAGGAACCCTACGCACCCAACCCATCAAATCTTTCAAACTCTCCTCCACCATAAGCAGAGCCTTCTCTCTCACCGGCCCCACCATATGGAACTCCTTGCCCCATGACATACGCATGGAGTCCTACACTCCCAAATTCAAGAAAAAATTGAAAACCTGGCTTTTCCAGCAAGCCTACCCCTTGACACCGCCCAATTCATAAAACCACTCTCTAAATGATTCAGCGACCTATGATTAAGTATGCTCTATGACTAAGAATGCCTTATGACCAACGATTTATGCCTTTCGCTTTTATATCTACTGATGCTTTGTATATAGTTGTTATGTATGTTTATATTTATAGTTTTCACTATTTATTGATCTATTAGTTTGCATTGCCTACTCCCTCTGTTATCTGTATTGTTATCGGTTATATGTAAGGGCGCTGCCCAAAAGTTTTTGTTCTTTGTGAACCGATGCGATGTGCGAACGGCTATCGGTATATAAGAGACTTTAAATAAATAAATAAATAAATAAACAAACTAGCTATGTGAATGAATGTTGACTACAGATGTCTAAAATTATAATTAATATGATTAAATGTGTCTATGATTTAATTATGGACGTTGTGTCAGTAATATCATTCCTATAGAGATAAGACCTCAGTATTGGCAGGAGATCTGTAACAACAGAAACTTCTTATGGCCAATTGGTCCAGTCACTGGTCTTATAATCTCTAATTTTAAACTTTTAATAAAATTACTTAAACTAATTTACAAAATTCAATTTTAATTATTGTTCAAGGACTATAATTTTTATTTGTTGTTTTTTATTTTTAATAAAAGCTGGATATATGTCTCTGAACAGTTTTTAGCAGCACTGTTGAACCTGAATGGATTTCACCCATAAGGCTATTAAGTCAACCTAATGCGTGATATATTATTCCCTTTAATTACTGCTACACTTTTACTAATGAATGTTACTTTGTTGAAGAACAATATTACAAAGTTCATATGATAGATTTTTTTATCAATGTAACTAATGAAACTATGTTGCAACGATTTGTTGAAAAATAGTATTGCTTTTGTAACTCCTCGCTGCTTGCTTTGTTTGACTGTTCATGGAGTAGAGGCAAGCATTTGTTCATGGAGTAGAGGCAAGCATTTGTACTATTTAAATGGACATGACTGTCTCAAAATAAACTTGTGCCTTTATACTGTTCATCAATGAGCTGTAGCAAAGCATTAAACAAAAAATGTCTTAATGCAAGGTGGTGCGTCGTATCTGTTGAAAGTGCTTAGCTGACTCTTCAGAAGACAATGTATCTCAAAACCATAAGTAACATTTAAACTCTGTAGCCAAGCTGATATTGAAACTTAGCAATCACATTTCAGTCTCATATTTGATAACTGGGCGGATGGTAAGTATCACCCCGTCTCATATTCGATTATGAACCTCGACAAGGTGAAAAACGACAGAGCACTTATCTTAAGTTTATGGCAGCCGTTTACGCTGTATATTTCACCAGTCTGTCGTTGGTCGGACCCAGAAGGTCTAATCACCGCCGCCAACACGGCCGGCGTTTCGCCAAAAACGCTGCTTCAGGGCGGACTAATTTTTGAAGAGAAAACGCCTTCTACAGCAATCGGGTCCAGACTGAAACTGTTTTTTAAAAAATGGCCGCAGTTTGTCTGAACCCGATTGCTGTAGAAGGAGTTTTCTCTTCAAAAATTAGTCCGCCCTGAAGCAGCATTTTTGGCGAAACGCCGGCAGCGTTGGCGGCGGTGTTTAGACCTTCCGGGGTGGGTTTTAGGGTTGTTTTAGTGTGCAGGTTTTCCCGCCCTCCCCCGATTTACGATTTTTGACGATAAATCGGGGGAATTCCTATTGTATCGCACCTCTAATGATTTTTTTACGATTTAAAATATATCGGACGATATTTTAAATCGTCAAAAAACGATTCACATCCCTACCTGCTACTACTCCAGGCTACTGAGAGCCAGGGAGAGAGACTGCACGTTGAAGCTAGCATGTAAATGTTAGTTGGTGCTTTCTTTGTCTCTATCTGCTGCAGCATGGGTCTGTCACTGTGGCCAGACTGTGAAGATCCTGCAACTCCCGCATTAACTATTCCTCTTCCTGCCCTCACTTTTTGGTGACCATATTGCAGTGCCCTGGTGGGAAGGAGTAAGGCGAGAGGATTGTATGAGGGTTCCCTGATGAGATCAAGAATAGGAATACTACTTGGAAAGAGTAAAGGCTATAACAATACGAGATCCAGATAGTGTTTTAAATAAAATGAATATTCACAGCAGTAGCTATTAATCCATATATAAATAATAACAAATAAGGTGTTATTAACAAATGCATCTTATTGAAATGTGTGTATATATAACTTACATGTCAAAGCAGTGAGCCGCCGAGAGCAGCCACTTCTCCGCTATCAGGACGGCACCACACTTGTGCTCCTTCCTTCGCAGCCACAGGCTGACCTGCCACGGCCACTCGCCACGAGAGGCAGCACTTCCACCCACGATTTTGTTAAAGCCGATGCTGGGGCCGGTGCCACATTCTGAGAGAGGCAGAGATTACAGTGAGGCAGGATTATCTAACAGCACTTTCCTCGGACAACTTGGTTCCCAATCCTGGCCTGGAAGCTCACCCAACCACTGTGGCAACAAACTGGATGACTGCCATGGGTCCCAAAATTTTGCACAGTATTTTTTTTTTTTTTGGTGGGGGGGGGGGGGGAGGGGAAATGACATTTTTTTGCAATGTTGTGGATCAATTAATTAATTTTGACATTTTATATGCCGTCGTTCTATATAACGATCACAATGGTTTACAAAAGTTACATTCATACTATGAATCAATGAATAATGGATGTTTACGGAGTTCATATACTTAAACAGGAATTAATATAATTCTAATGAGATGTTTTAATATATATTAACTAAGGATCGAGGATCTATTTGCATGTTAATACTCAACTATTTATCTACATTCTCCCAAAGAATATTAAAAAGATCTTCTTTTTTTTTAAATTTCATGGATGGGGCAAAGTGAAATTGAAATTGCCCAACTTAATTATAGATCATTACAATTAAGCCTGTAAGGGACCTTAAATGACGGTCTTACCCAGGGTCTTCCAACAATCCTATGGTCACCACTGCTAACTAGTCAGGTTTTCAGGATATCCATAATGAACATGTATGAGATAGATAGATAGATTTCCATACATTGGAGACTAAGTGTATGCAAATCTCTCTCATGTGTATTCATTGTGGCTATCCAGTAAACCTAAATGGTTAGGTGGTGTTCCAGGATTGGGCTGCAGGGGTGGCCAAGTCCAGTCCTCAAATACCACCAACTGGCCTAGTTTTCAGGATATCCACAATGAATATGCTTGAGATAGATTTGCATGCACTGCCTCCATTGTATGCAAATCTCTCTCATGCATATTCATTGTGGATATTTTGAAAACCTGGTCTGCTTGTGTTTTCATGAGGACCAGAGTTGGCCACCCCTGGATTATGGCTATCCTAAAAAACTCAAACAGTTAAGTGTGTCTCTAGGACTGGCCTGGGGAAATATTTATTTATTTATTTATTTAAAGGCTTTTATATACCGGAGTTCATGCACTTGTGCATACCACTTCGGTTTACACGGAACAAGGAACAGAAAATTACATCAAACAGATTGAACAATTAAACAAATATACAATTATACAATTACAATTACATAATACTGCAAACATCTAGCACTATTGTCTGGCTCAGTGCTTCTCAAGCCTGAGATCTGCATGCAAATCTCTCTCATGTATCTTTATTGTGGATATCCTGAAAACCAGACTAGCAAGGAGATTCTGCAGGACCCGCTGGAGAAACATGGTAGTGGCTCACAGTAACAACAGAGAATGTAACAATGAATATGTGACCAGCTCCCTTCCAATCAAACTAAGTCTGGGTGAACTGAGAAAAACTGGATCTTAAGTTACAGAAATTCATCAGTTTGAGTGGAACAACCTCGAGGGCCACCCACTGGTCAGCTTTTCAGGATATCCCTAATGAATAATCATGAAACGCATGTGCACACAGTTGAGCCAGTGTACATGCAAATCTATCTCATGCATATTCATTAGGGCAAACCTGACTGGTTTGGGGCCCTCCAGAATCATAATTGATCACCCCTGCTCTAAGTGGCACAGATCTGAATCTCATCCCATAGCATTCATAACCAGGATTGCCTATTCAACCAAACCAATCCAAAGAGGGTGATGCAGTCCTGGCATTGCCACATTGCATGCATGCACAGGCCCTTCTGCTTTTCTTAGGGAAATCAGAGCTACATCCATGTAATGGGGAAAACCCAGGACTGGCTCATCTTCTTTGGGTTGACCTGGGTGAGATGGCCACCCTACAGTTATTAGAAATTCTCCCTTAGATCAAGAGTGGGACGACAGCTTTCCTGGACTAACTGTGGAAAGGTGACTATTCCTTTACCTAAACGCCCAAGCAAAGTTTCAGTAAGGGCATCCATGGGCAGAGCTTGCACAGAGCAAGGTGATATTCAAACGCTGGTGTCCATGTGCATCAAGCTTGAAAATCAGGTTAGACTGGTAAGCATGCACGTGCACATGCAGGTGAAGTAAAACATGGGTGTAAAGTGGGCAAGGTATGCGCATACATGTAATACATGCATCTTCTGCAGCCCAGTTTGTGCATGGTATAAAAGTACAGGTGTACTTTTGAGTTAACTGAAATTCCACTAAGACGTTGAAGACTGAATCCTAATGCAGTGTTTAGAAGCACGAGGCAGCTGCCTGGACAGCCACGGGTTTTGAGGGCAGGACCGAGGCAGCATGGACCGGGCCAGCTTTGCCTGCTGCGGCTAGAGCTAAGAGGCAGAAACGAACTTAACCGAGGACGGGGACCGTATCTCCATTCCCTCTACCCTACCCAGGTCATGCAACACTTGCCTGCGGTCCTTCAGCACACGCAGAAGCAGCAGGAAACCCCTCCCTCTCCCCTAAGAAACCCTTACAAAATGCCTTTTTTTGCATGGGAAAACGAAGCTACTCCTGCAACAGGAAATGAAAAGGAAGAAGGTTCGCAATGCGACCGCAAACCCTTAAACATTATCAAACCTCATAAAAGAAAGCTCCTTCTGCTGGGAGACTTGGAGATTAAAGGAACCCATTTAGGAGCTTAGTTTGAAGGGAACTCCAATGCCTTCCACCATCCTCAGCTGGTAGAAATTAAACCAGGTTGTCAATGCAATTTTTTTAAGAAAGTAAGGTCTCTAATACTAATGGACCTAATACTAATGGACCTTCGACCTTGCTAGAAACAGTATCCAAACAGTACAGAAAGATTTCCAGTACCTAGGAAAGGAGATCAGACATTCAGCAGAGAATATTGCCTTTTTTGAAATATTACCTGTTCATGGAAAGGGAAAGAAAAGGATAAACCAGATGGAACATTTTAATACATGGTGTAAAGAAAGTGAGTTTGACACATTGGAGGCTGGGGCCGTCTGCAGAGCAGTAAAAAAAAACCCTATACCATAAGGATGGCTTACATTTGTCAGTGGCAGGAAAGAAGATCCTAAGCGAGAAGTTGATGAGGGTGGCAGAGGATGGCCAATGAAACTGGACTGTCACCCCCCAAACAATACAGGAAGCGAGAGTTGAAAGTTTAAATCCATCAATTCAATATTCCACGTTTGAGCAAAGGAGCAGAAAAAGTGTCTAAAATAGCATTAAACCAAGGGAGAAAAGTTGGTAAGCTATGACCACAAATGCTTGTCGTCTGGGCAATAAAATCCCAGACCTCCAGGCTCTAATATCGCCTAGGCCTCCTTGTGGTAGGTGATTTAATACATTTTAATAAATGAAATGAAAAATGAAATAATAATGGAGGCGGACATTGTTGCTAATACAGAAACTTAGTTCACTGAGCCTCATGATTGGGATACAGCCATCCCAGGCTCTAACTTGCTGAGGTCAGAAAAAGGGGAGGTGTAACTCTATGTCAAAAAAACTATATCCAAGCAACTGACAATGCAAGAGTCATGTGGTAGAGAGCAACGTTAGGGGCTGCCCTTAAAGAAAAATTGATGCTTCCATTTACACTAATGTGGTCTACAGGCCTCCAACTCCAATAGAAGAACTGGACAGTGATCTGATTAAAAGGCATCCACAAGGTGGGAAAGAAGGGAGAAGTGTTGCGCGTTGGAAATTTTAATCTGTCGGGTGTGGCTTGGAGTATCCCTACTGCAGAATCTGCAAGAAGTAGAGAGACAGTGGATGCCCTTCAAGGCGCTCTGTTCAAACAAATGGTAATGGGAGCCCAGGAGCGAGGGAGTGATTCTCGCGACCTGGTGCTCGCAAACAGGGATAATGTCTTTAATGTCTGAACAGGTGCTCACCTGAGCGCCAGTGATCAGCAGACGGCGTTGCTTTGCTATCACAGTCGGGTTAGAGAGAGGTCGCACAAAGTCCCAAGTTTTGAATTTCAAAAATGCAGACTTTGTTAAAATGGAGGAAGAACGTGAAGACGGAGGAAACGGGTGAGGTGGAACAACAGTGGCCAAATTAAAAGGAGCAATTACACAGGCAACAAATCTCTATGTTAGAAAAGTAAACAAAAGGAAGAGGAAAAAGAAACCGATCTGGTTCTCTAAGGAGCTGGCTGAAAAAATAAAAGCAAAACGAACAAGAAGTACAAAAGATCCCAAAAAAAGAGGATCACAGGGTAGAAAACCTGGTGGAGCTGAGGGAGATGAGGAATGAACTTATAAAAGCAAACGGTCAAGTGGAAGAAAGGATTGCCAAAGAGGTACAGTGAGGTGACAAGGAATGTTTCAGAGATGAGGTCCCACGCAGCCTGCACAGGAGACCTCCTCTGTTTCCTTCCTCCTGCCAGCGAGAGTGCCATACGTGGTACTGGGCTCTCCCTTCGTGATGATAGGGCCTGGGAGCGAGGGAGATCTCGCGCGAGTTGGCCTGCACGCAATAGTCATTTAAACTGTGACCAGGCGACGCCCGCCGTAGTTACAGGTCTGCCGCATTCACGTGTGCTCGCCCTAAATGTTCTCAGCGGGCAGCGATTTGGCGATTAATACCGGGCAAAGGAGCCTGGGAGTGTGGCAGAAGGCAGTGAGCGGTTGTGTTTTGGCACGTGGCCTGGAGTGGCCTGGAGGACTTTGATAAGCGGTGCTGACGACACCCGTGCAGGCTGGGAGCTGGAGCAGCTGGCGTGCGCAAGTTATAAAATCGGGGGTCGGTGCACGCAAGGGGGTGCACAATTGTGCACCTTGCACGTGCCGAGCCTGCGCCGAGCTGCCTTCCCCCATTCTCTACCTCCCCCCTCCTCACCTTCCCTTACCTCCCCCACCCTTCCCCCCCCCCCCACTATATTTTTTCTCTTTTTTTGTTTCACAACTTATTTCAGCCCCGGGGACTGAAGTAAGTTGCCGGCGCGAGATCCCCTGGCACAGTAGCAAATGTCCACTGTGCCTGGAGCCTCTGACCCTTTTTGCAAGCCCCAGGACTTGCACGTGTCTCGGGGGCTTTACACGCGTCGCCAGGCCTTTTTTAAAATAAGACTGGTTACGCGCGTGACCTTTTTAAAATCCGGCCCACAGTGCGTAGCTGGTCAGTGCATCACCAAGTAGCCGAGACCAATACTGGTGGTGAGCAGAGGGGGCAGGAAGGCGCTGGACATCGCAGAAAGGAGGATCTGAGCTCATCGGCGAAGCGTGGTAGCAAAGAGCAGGCGACCAGGTGTTCCCACCCAGGAGAAGGGGACTTTTAAGTCTGGCAGGCCGCTTGGTTTAAGGAGAGGGGGAGGAATTTGCGGTAATGGCCGGTGCAGGGCAGCAGCACAGCCTGCGTTCAGGCATTTTATACATCCCCACACCCCCCAGCGTAGGCGTTGATGCTCAGATGGCCTCCGGAACCATGGCAGGCAGGGGTCGGCCTAAAGTCTCGGGGAAGGCAGCAGAAGAAGCGGTGAGAGGCCGATCCGTGGCCAGGGAGCGAGGCTGGATCAGTTATTGATGCAAATAGGCTGCGATGATGGAGCTCCACCTTTAAATGAGCAGGTGGTGGTAGCACCAGACTCCAGCCAGATTGGGAGCCAAGCGAGCAGAACTAATGGGCCATCCCCAGGGAGCAGCGAGTAGGGAAGCGGGCCCTCGCTTGAGCAGGGGCAGCCATGGTATTTGTCGGCGTACCCCTGGTCAGGTGCCCTGCCCAGTCAGGGATTCTGTGTTTCTCAATGGGGACAAGGGACAGTAAGGGCCGCAGAAGGGTGGGCTTTGCAGCATGAACATCCTGGCATGCAGAATTTCCACCCTAGCACACCTACACCAGGTGGCAGTCCAGCCTCGGGTGGAGGAAATGGTGGGCAATCTGCACCTCTGGTCTATCCTGGTCCCCATGGGGCTTATTCCTGATATCCCCCCTTTTGGCCCCTGTGGGCGGGGTCCATGCCTGCTGGGCATGGTATCTCAGATCCCACAATTGCAAGGACCTGGTGTCGCAAGCATCGAGGGGACAGTGACAGGTGCTATTCCAGTCCATTTGGAGGTTCAGCCTACATCGGTTTTCAAAGTCCCTGTGGTGCAGGAGGGTTGGAAGGTCCATGTTGGTCCAGAGGCAGCGCAGTCCCAGGTTGGGTTGGCCACAGACGACCCAGCTGAAAGGGTGCCTAGCTGCGGAGTGGTAAATGCCGAGGAGCAGAAGGAAGCAGTCCAGAGGAGTGAGTTGGTTAGTGAGCAGGGGGGCATCCCATAGAGTACTGGTAAAGGGGCTAAGAGGAAAAAGGATGAGGGTGTGGAAGGGCAGGTCGGGATCTGGTTCCAGGAGTTAAGAGGTCACCTCTGATTGGATGACATTCTTGCATGGCCCATCACCGACACACTAGAGGCAAGAAGGGCACCTCCGGCCCTTACTAACTCGTCGCAGTTGTGGAAAGCATTCCTAAGTCATTACGAAACAAGATTAAAAAGAGGTGTTATATTGACATATTCCAGGTTTTGGAGGGTTTGAGGAACAAGGGGGACAAACAGAAAGGAAAGAAGTGTCCTGTGGTGTCAAAGATCCCTAGGTATATGGTTAATTCGCCACGTGCATTCCTTCCAATGATAAGTGTGGTTGGGCAGGACAACCCTTCTCAATACAGTCCAAAGTTGAACCTCTCGGATATTATATTAGAGGCCGATAGGGACTATGGGAGATGGATGTGGTTAAATTATGACGAACGATTTAGGGATAAAATGGAGGAAAATCATTACAAGGATGTTGGATTATGCCTTAGACAAATGACTAATAAGGCCAATAATGTGGGCACTGGGGGCAAGTTGGTCCTCAATATTTTTAAAATTCTTCTCAAAAATACATGGAAGGGTTTACATAATTTTAGATTCGATATTACACTTTCGCCTGTGATTTGTATGCACAAACTAATCTGGAGATACTACCATAGGAGGCAGCCCATATAAGTGCACCCTTAGGTGTGCTGCATGCACAAACATGCTTTAGGGGTACATGAAAACCATGGAATTCTGCACACGCGTGCACGAGGCGTGTGTTTCCTGGCACTGCCAAACTTTGCCTTGCCTGAGCCACAAGCTGGACTGGAGGCGACGCACTCACCGCAGTTGTGCTCATCAGAGCCGGTGTTGCAGTCTTGGACTCCGTCACACTCTGGGTTCAGTTTGGTGATGCACACTTTATTGGAGCATTTATAAGTGAAGCTGGTGCACGGCACTGTGTAACAAGAGGTGGGAAAAACAGAAGAACTGGTAAGAATATAACACATTAACCCTTCCATCACTGTGGGCTTCAGGGTGGGGAGGAGCAGAGCACACTTTGATCTGACAGGCAGAGCTGTTAACGTGTTCCCCTGTGTAATAGACTCCGTTATATGTGTCTTAATTCCAGGACTGCTGCTGTTTGCGACTCCCAGCTCCTCGGTTTCCCGTTTCATACCCCCCCTCTTTCGCACAGCAGCAGCAGCCAGCGCAGACACGGCAAAGAACGTGTTCTCTCTGCGTGTGATGTCATCACGTAGATATCATCAGACAAGGACCCTTCTACTGACTGATGACATCAGCGCCAGAAAAACAAACATGTCGTGCAGAAATGTATATACTTATATATATTTGTACATAGCCATGCAGAAATGTATATACTTATATAATCTAATAAAACTATATATATTTGTACATAGTCATGCAGAAATGTATATACTTATATATATATATATATATATATATATATATATGATGCTCAGGCCCTTTTCGCTTACGTATCACAAATCACTAAATCAACCTCACCTATATATATTTGTACATAGCCATGCAGAAATGTATATACCTAGTCTAATAAACCTATATATATTTGTACATAGTCATGCAGAAATGTATATACTTATATAGTTTAATAAACCTATATATATTTCTACATAGCCATGCAGAAATGTATATACCTAGTCTAATAAACCTATATATATTTGTACATAGCCATGCAGAAATGTATATACTTAGTGTAATAAACCTATATATATTTGTACATAGTCATGCAGACATGTATATACTTATATAATCCAATAAACCTATATATATTTGTACAGAGTCATGCAGAAATCTATATACTTATATAGTCTAATAAACCTATATATATTTGTACATAGTCATGCAGAAATGTATATACTTATAT